>NC_042496.1:32851939-32853763 GCF_005508785.2 Acyrthosiphon pisum
AAGTTTTCGTTTTTGTCAAAAATTGGTTTTGCGTAAAAATTCGCGTTTTTCCGTTATTTTTTTAAGGTTTTTCCTGCCGCTTTTGAAAAGTATTGGGAAATTTTCACTTTTGACCCCCCAAAGTACCAACTAGATTCACTTTCCTTTCAGAAAAGGTACAACTTTTGAAAATCGAAGCATTTTTACTGCTCCAAAAGTTGTCGTCAGACACAAAAAAAAAAAAACACACACATCATTGTAAAATCAATACATTCATCACTTCGTTCAGAATCTAAAAGTTATTACTGTTCTTATCTATATTTTTAATCGTAGGTACCTATTGTATTTATTACCTATAAATAACACTAAGAACTCATAAGATTGGAAATTGTGCCAACAATTGGATAATATCTTCAAAAAAATGTTTTTACATGTTATAAACTTAACTATTGACATTACATTCTTATGATTTAAAAATATTTATATTAGATAAATCAAATATTTTTCAAATTTAATTTATTATACAATATTTGAATGAAACGTTCAATGAAAAAGACCTAAGAAATAAATGGGGAAAAAATATTTTTATCGTTTATTATGATTCATAATAATTTATGAATAATATATATTAATTTCTTTAAGGGTAAAAATCAAATCCCTCTGTTTTGAGTTTAAACAAAAATTATATTTAGTCAAAGACCCATCTCCGTCAATATAATTGAGAAATACAAAATATAATATAATATTTTAGTGCTCAATAAAATTAATGGTAAAATTATCAAGCTGAGGCGACTTCAAGGAGAACATTTCTCCTTAGTCCTTCCCCACACACACACGCACATACACACACAACATAGTCGTCCTGACCAGGCTCTAGTAGCCTTGAACCAGGTATACAATAATAATTATAAAAATTTTTATTATTACCTACTATAAAAATTATGATTACGAACAATAACATCGTTGGCAGTATAACGACTACAATATTGAACAGTTATTGCAACGATAGATTTTTATAAAAATCGTATATACATAACAGTTTATACTTGAATAATAATATAGTATCATTAAGTTTGACATGTGCCAGGGCCTCTCCACCACTCGTTGATGTCTTCGTAGTGTCTTGGCGCGCGTTTCGTGTCGTGGAGCATTGCGCACAATCGGCAGTAAAACCGGGTGTCCCGGGTTACCGTACCCGAGCCTTTCCATCGGAAGTATTCGTTGTACAGCTGATGGTCTTTGTCTAACAAATGCAAATATTCGGCTAGCTCTTTTGGTGACCCGAAGTCATCTACGTGTATGAATGAATAGTTCGGCGCCATCAATTCGTAATCTCTCCGTTTCGGCCCCATGACGATCGGCAACACGTCGTTACTGCACATTATTGCATTAATATACATTAATACGTTTGCTTATTGTAATATTATCGACTCTCGGCGAATTGAGTATAACAGTTCTGAATAGTTTCATTCAAAACTCAACTCACAATTTACTAAAGCACATCCTAATATATTTTTGTTTTCACATTTATCAATTAAAAAATAAAACTTATTCAAACTATACTCATTACTCAGCGTTTTTTACCGTCATATTATATACATGGAATTGATTGTCATTAGCTGATGGAATTGCTGGTACAATATTTTATGTGACGTTGCCACAATCACGTTGTCGACATTTTGAAATCTATTATTTTCACGTATTGTTAGTACACATAGTTATTACACCAATTATTTTGATATATCAAGCTTACATGAGCCGCGAGTCTAACCCAGATATATTAACAATGTTATCAAAATTATTAATAAATTAGTCATGAGCGAAGTTTTAAAAATTTAGCACCAA
>NC_042496.1:32853863-32862307 GCF_005508785.2 Acyrthosiphon pisum
AAAAAAATGTAAAATGATCATTAAAGTTATAAAGATAAGATACTATTCCTAAATGATTATAGGAATAATTCAGTTTGTATAATCACTATACTATAGTAAGTATTAACACCTAGTCGTGTCACATAATATAGTGCGTTAAAAAAGTTTTAGTTTTTATTTTTTAATATGAATGTAAATAATATAACAAACATTTCATAGAGAAGAGGCAAAAAATTGACCCTAATGAATTTATATTTATAAATTAATTATTTAGTAATAACGATAAAAGGATAATTTTTTTCAAATGGTGACTACATTTATAAATATTTGGCAATAATATTCTTAGGTTAGGATAAACGTAATAATGTGATTAAGCTACTGGACAACAGTATTTAACTGAGAAAATAAAAACACAAACTCTGAGAAAAAGATTCAAAAGAAGAGCAGAAGAATAAATGTTCACACAAAATTATTTGCACCGAACTTTTAAATTTATCTTCAACGTCAGATTCAAAATTGGAAATGGCAGCATCGCAAAATTTGTTATGCTCAATCGTGTAGTTTTTCTTTTGTATTTCTACATTAATACACCGACAAATTTGATTAATCATGTCTTAAAAAATGTGTTTATTACTCAATCGCGTAATGGACAATATTAAAACGGCGGAATCAATATAAGCATTTAATACCTGACTTCTGCGCTTCTGCCACTGTAAATGCCTTACTTTTCATGCGGCTAAATGAATACCACGTAAATTGTAAAGCAAATGTCAAATAGCTAAAAAATAGTTTTTATTTGTAAGAATTTAATGTTTGGATAAATGGAGCGAATTGACAACAAAAGGTAAGCTGCAATATACCTAGTTATGGCCCACCTTTTCCACTATCTAAACTTTAAATGCTTGTAAATGAAAAAAAATCTATTTATTCGATATAAAATCAATGTGATAAATGATAGGTAGTAAAATACAATATCTTACCTAAATAGTTACTCAAACTTCAAATTTAACTCACACATTACAGTGACTTATTTCTACATCCCCACTTATTTTTTAGAACACTTTTATTTCATACATTTTTTTCTATTTTGCATATTTCAATATATTTTGTAAGAATATATTTTCTGAACACACAATATTCTTATTTAATGCTGATATTATATTTATATATAGCATGACATGGATTTTTGAGACGAGTGTTTTGTTGATTTTTTAGTAACATTGCTATTGGCCAATAATAAATGTGTTTGTGGGTCTTTTATCTTGTTTTTTAATATACAACCTACCTATATAAATTATTCCTATATTCTATTTATTTAAAACGTCACTACTCAAAATGTAATACGCTGCTTTAACCGTTCCTTTTATATGTAGGTATAATGTTAGTATCATATATTACTATAGGTAATAGTCAACTGAGAATCGATTTTTAACTACAAAGGTTTTTCATAAACATGCACACTGTGATTTATGATATGTCAATATAATAAGTGTTATATAAGAATTGTTTAAAAGGTCTAATATAGTAGAATATTATAAGTTTTTGAAAGTTTAGACTCACCTCAGTGCATTGGCGAAAAATTTTTCAGTTACATAGTAAACGCAATGTGAGTTTTCAAAACACAAATAGAATTTATAATCATTTTTGAGCATCTGAAAGCATTCTGCATTTTTTGTTCGGGGACATTTATTCGTCCCGCAGCCGCCATACACGTCTACCGTAATATGTTTGGCGAGTTCGTTTGCATAAATCGTACGATTGCTGTTCGGATTGCAGTTCGAGACGAACCACGCCACTTTCTTAGTCTTGTTTAGAGCGTAATTTTTTCCCCCGTCCGGAGGCAGAGGCGAGTTATTTTTAATGAAGTAACCATAAGTACGCGGTACATCACTGTCCCAACGGTAGTTAGCCGTCCAGTTGAATACGTTGGCGTCGCTTATTAATGACGTGGAATACGGAGATTCGGTGTTAAATAAAATCCAAATCTATAAGATGAATGACAAAATGATAAGCAGTGTTCGGACAAGGTATCTAAATGTTCATCTTAGATAATTTTTTTAATAATCCAAATAAATTCAAGATACATTTTTTATTGATAAAAATCGTGAAATTGTACAAACGCATTTTTGAATATTTATACAGATTCTCAAACAAAGTTTATGGTTTATAAATAATGCAATTATTTTCATTTATATCGTTATTATTATTATTATGTTCCTAGTGCCCAACTAAAATATACCTAAATTTAAAAATATATAGTTAATAACATTTGTCTTTTGAATTATGGGTGTATAAATTGAATTTCATACAGAAAATATTTAATTTATAATTTAACTACTATTCATTATTATAATTACAATTCAAATGCTAAATGATAATTTTTATTATTATAACAATAAAATAAATAATATTAATATTTAATTTCAAAAATGTGATATTTGCTTTTTCATTATAATATACATGTACAACAGGTATACTGTTCTGTATTTGATATTTCATTACCTAACAAATAATATTAATTTGTACGTAAATATAATATAAAAATAGATGAAACTTTTAATCTGTGTTAGGCTAGATACTATAGCTATAGCGTAATATAACTAAGTATAGCTATAATGCCTGTATGGCAACAGTAAATAGAATAATAAAATAAAAACTATATAGGTATATTTTTTGGTCAGATTATTTTAAAACGATTTAAATAAAATTGTATCTTTTTCTTTATTTAGATAAAAAAATATTTATCTTTATCTTATCTACATAAATATGAGCTAAGTCATCTTTTATATCTATCTAGATATATTTGAGTTGCATTATCTTTATCTTTATCTAGATAAGTATGACTTCAGACTTGGTTAAGTATTAAGCTTAAGATCTGTATCAATAAATTGAAAGTACATGAATATATTATATTATAATGTTTGAGAGAATATGTCTTAGAGGAATATATTATATCATCTACGTCTAATCTTAAGACTTAGTTAAAAGAACTTTTTTAAATTCCAGACATTATAACAAAAATGTGTCAAAGAGAAGACCGATACAGGCAGGACATGTTTGGCGTACACATGGGGTGATTATTTATTACTCACGAGTAAGGATAACTATTGAGGAGAATGTCATATCGTTAAGAACCCTGCAATAGTAAGTTCATTAGCCATGGGAAGATTCTGAAAAAAAATAAGTAAAAAAAGTGTAGGTATCCAAATTTACATTGAAAGAGAACAGCAGAAGATAGCGATAAAAAAAATGGAGAGAACTATGTTTGGTGGGCCGTAGCCAATTTACTCAAAAAAAAAAATAATAATAATAATAATAATAATAAATAAAACTTGACCATTTTCCTCCACCTCACAATTTTATTTTTATTAACGTTAAATACGAAATTAAAATCTTAAAACAAGACAGTTAGTCGTAAACCTAATGAACGCAAATATTTAAATTTCGTCGAACAGAATCGTTTTCTAATATTGATGAGTGCCACAGTTTACTTACCTGATTGGGCGGCCTATGATACTCAGGGCGTTTGTAATAATGCCTAAAAAGGACCGCGTCAACATCCGGACCCAGTGACTTGTTGTGCGTCAACCAACATTGACTCACGGGACATCCAATGAACTCGCCCTGGTCGGATTTGAGAACTTCCCAATCTTCGCCGATGCCATTTTGGATTAAAATCCGTTTGTAAGGTGTCATCTCGTATCTGTAGTCTTTCGGCACGTAATACATTTGCTCTATGATTCTGTCACCATAGGGCAGTTGTTCCGGCCACACCAATCTCGAACTGGTGAAATTGTTCTCAAAACCTATATTTTTTACGATATTTTGTAAAACGATGTCAGACAAACAAATATTATCATATTATTAACTTTAGGCTTTAGTGATATCTTACAATATGTATTACTGACGGTTGGAACAGGTTCCAGCTGAAAAACAATTCACAAATACTTATTACTGTTTATAACACACAACATTAAAATAGACATAATATATTATGTGATATCCAAGTATGGTAAACAATAATCATTCGAATATTGATTGTGGTCAATACTTTGTAATAAATATTACACGCCGTTGAGTAAAGTTCTATACTTGTTGTAATAAGCAACTTGGAGTTAAAGAATATCGTACATATTATTTAAAATACTCGTGAACTCTACATAACAGGGAAATACATTTACTCATTTTCATAATTACTGAATACCTAGATCACCGTTTTCAATTTTCTGCAAACTCTGTCAAAAGCTCATCACATTTCTGGCCATAATATATGTATATATATTTTAATTTTTATGTCACGATGTATTGTTAGACATAATGTATATTAGACACAAAATACTCTATTCGCATGATCTTTATTATAAATTCACATTTGAATTTAACATTCTGATGAAATTAGTTATTTAAACGAAAAATAATGATTTTAGTTATTTTTTAGTATTTTAATAATATTTGAGGGCAACTTTGGTATATTATATATTACTTTACACAATGACATTTTCAAAATATTCAGATTAATTTTAAGCTATTACTTATTTTATATTTACATCATAAACCAATTCAGATAATTCTACGTTAAGTACCTTCGTATTAACTTAAAATATAATAATAATAGGTATATGATGTAATTAATATAGATTAGTATACCATATATTACAGTGGCGTATATAGGGGGGAGGCCCCCTAGGCCAGAGCCCATAGTGAAATTGCAGGTTTAATTAAACCATTTCATGTATATATACACTGTTTACAGTTTTTCACCATGATTAAAATCGTTTTGAGGAATCAACAAGGAAATGTTAGATTGTCAGAACTTGATTTGTTGACTTTAATGTGTTAAATTCACAATAAGATAACATTAAAATATATATGTATATATGAAATTGTCAATATTTTTTTTAAAAAGAATTAAAAATTAATTTTACATAATAATTATAAAATTAAATTTCGCAATTTGTATTTGTATTTATAACCACCCAGCTCCATAATAAATGTATAGTTATGGCTATGTTAGTCGCGCTATGCAGTATGCTGACTATTGATAAATTGGCCCATAGTGAAAATAATTTGTATATACGCCACTGATATATTAGGATAGGTAGTTTATACCTGATGAAATAAATGCTGTGTTTTCTTAAAAATTAATTCAAACATACCAAAATATTACAATAGTAAAACAAATTACTACTTATAGTAGTAATTGTAATACATAATAAAATATACTTGGTAATATATTATGTTGACAAATCATATATAGGTGCAATGAATGAATGATTTATTATTGAATTCAAATTTAACTCATCTAATACAGTGACTTATTCGATGACAAGGTACACTCAACGCTTACACGTGTACGCTTGTACATCAGAGATTTTTGTATTGTTTTTCCAGAATAATTAGAAAAGTACTCGGAAATTTTTACTTTTGATCTTCCCCCCCACCACCAAAAGTTCAAACTAGTTTTGATTTGCTATTAGAAACTAAGCTTAAAATGTTAAAGATAGATTAATTTTTACTGTTCAAAAAGTATAGACAGAAAAATAAAAATACATCATTGTACGATCAATAAGTTCACGGCTCAGCTCGGAATTTAAAAATAAAAGTTTTTATTATCACATGGCATGGCTTAAATGGTATAAAATCCAAGTACCTATTTAAAAATTGGTCCTCGAGCATAATCAAAAGTTCCAAAATTCAACATTTAAATAAATGCATTATTAAAGGACAAAAGAGGTTTGAGCACTCTCGGTAAATCACACTGAATAATAATAATAATAATAATAATAGTTAGATATGTAGATATTTAGCTATCGCATTAGTATGATAGGGTTTTTTTTGTTGTATAACACTTACTTTTCTGAAAAACCCCACGATTATGGTCAATATGCTTATTGTCACTAATATAAATATGAAAGTTTTGGTTTTTGGAAGACGTAAGATGTGAAAATTTGGAGTTTGAATCTCTATCATTTTACAACTAATATTTATATGTTAAATATAAGCAGTAAAATTATCGTGACATAATTATTAGTTTTGACACTTAATACAATTTCAACGAAAAACTTGAATAATGTAATTCGTGCGGGAAACAAAATTATACACAGTTGGGAGTATACCTAACACTTTAATATAATATATTATACCTACCGCATTAAATTGTTCATTAATAATATTTAATAGCAGAGTATAACGTAATAACGTATATGCTCAACTTTTGTAGAACTGTTGTTTCAATTGGTAAAACACTTGTAGTTATTATTTTATTTATTTAGTTGAGCTGTTCGAAAAACATCAACGATAAACAATAAATATAAATTATTATATTAATACCTATTTTACATTAAATATTTATTTTAACATTGTTTTGGCTCAGTTTGTAATTTAATAAATATATATAAAAAAAAAAGCAGGTAAGTGGATGTCGCTCTGCTGTACAGTAGATTACAAGTTGGTCATTGTATAATGGTTGTATTAGACTTGAATTCAATGATATAATATCATTGTATAAGAAAAACGATTCTGAGCGGAGACGATTTGTCAGTCCAGGCGCGGATCTAGAACTAAAATTGACGGGGGGTCATATATTTACGAAAAGACAAAAACTTAATACACAGTTAAGACATAATAAAATAAGAACTTTATTGATAATTGTTGTTTTAATTAATTAAATGACAAAGTTTAGTCTCCTTTGTTTTGTTTTTCCAAATCTGGTTATAATGTCATCAACATTGCGGGATCACATTTTACGTATAGCTTGTATTTTTTCTATAATTTTAATCAAATATAATTAACTTATAATTAACGACGATAAGATATCGCTATAAACATAATATTATGAATTAGTTGGTACTTCATTTTAATAATGAAAAATAAATAATTTGGAATTTAAAATTTAAAATTTAAAATTCAATTATATGTTAGTATGTTATAAATTATATAAACTTAATTTTTATACAAAATACATGTTTTTACTACGGATGTGTCCCTCAAGATTTCTAGAAAATAATAGGTCCACTGCATAAAAAGGTTGTAGACTCCTAATATAAACTATTAGCTTATACATTATAATCATTTGAATAATAAAATGCTCGATTGAAACTTCATTCGAATAGGAATTGTATCGATTATTACAATAATTATAATTATATACTCACCATAGTTTTTTTTCGTACTCGACGACTGATGCACGTGTCCCAGACCTCCGCGTGTTATAATATACTAATTGTCTTATTAGTTACATTCGTTAGATATTGCTAAGAACGTGCGATAGGTACGCTGTACATAGTTTATACATAATTAATTTATACGTAGGTACGTAACAGAACGAATAGCAACTCATCTTGAAGAACGGGTCCTTTTAACAACATATAATTTAAATTTACGCCATTATCGGATTATCTATATGGCGACGTGCTAGACACTTTCACAACCGCAAGATCTGGCAAGTAACACGTATTAACATTATTGATGTATTCATCGTCGAATATTTGTTTCCAAGTTTCCTAATTCTTTGTATTCGTTCATAAATTTAATATATTAATTTTTTAGCTCAGTGTTATTTTTAAGTCGTTGCTCAAGAGATAGAAAACGATGTTTGGTGATATTTTATGAATTTCCCACTTTAATATGCTATTGCGAAATATCAAGTACACAATGAAACGTCCGCCCTTGTCACGCGACAAGGTATCGTCAAAATATTTTTCACATATTTTTTCTTCTGCAGTGCAGTTAATGGAGCTTCGATTATGAGTTCTTCCATACGCAGAAACATGGTAAAGTATTTTCCAAAATTGATTCTGCGTGTGTCAGTCAATCACGGTTGCACAACTCTATAAAATAAATGGACCCTCATAATTTTGTTATCATGGAATGAACAACTAATGAGCGCTCCTCGTATTTTTGAAACATTATCCATATTAAACCATAGCCTATTCAAGAATCAAGAGTTGGCCGCTAGGGTTCACCACAATCTAGTTCTACGGGGAGCCTTATTACATTGTTCTGTGCCTTATCGCAAAACATATTGAACGGTCCATGTGTTATAAGGAATTTAATGTAGGAGTTGTGTAACCAGTATTTCTTAAACCGTGATGTCGATGTAGCACGATGAACAGATGAGCAAATTTTCATTTCAGTTTTACGCTCTAAACTCGACACTAGCCCCGATACAACCCAGCCCAACTTTGTTTCTTGAAACACCGAGCCGTCACAATGCACTTTTATTTGTCGCTCACATAATGAATCGTAAAAGCACTATATTATGTATTTTATATTTTTATACTTATAACCTTTTTATGTTTGAGCAATTGTGATCTATTTAGTGTATCAGAATCTGAACCTTTTGATATATAACAATAATCTTTTATATCATTGGAATCCGCAATATATTCAGAGTTTGGGCATTCTGGTATATTAATTATTTTTTCATTCTTAAATAAAATATTGTGTAAATTAGTTAGGTATAA
>NC_042496.1:32862407-32864552 GCF_005508785.2 Acyrthosiphon pisum
AATATTGGGTATCAAAGGCTTTGAAAAATTGAAAATAATAATTAAATGATTTAACACAGGTCATATAGTACAACATATTTATTTTGAAAAGTTACCTACATAATATTTACAAAATGTATAATATTAAGAGCTACAACTCGATTTTCTGCTGTATGAAAAAACAAACACTTATTTTTTAATTTGATAATTCAATTAAACATTTTGGTATTTTAATTTCTGTATTTACCAGAAAACGTCTAGTAAAAAGTGATGAGATTGGACTGTTAAACATAGGAGATAAATTTTCATATTAGTAACCTCAAGTATAATTTTGCCAGAAGAGTTTTTAATTATTTCATCAATAGATACAATAGCACAACAATTACATAAAAAAAATATTTATCATGTTCTTTAGTAGACTAACTTTGAAGTTTGTGAGTAAAACTTGTTCATATAATGTGGCTGTTATATCTTGGTGAATTGAATAGTTTAAATCAATTTCATTTTTAAGTAAAAGATATTTAATGTTAGTTTCTAAATAGAAATTTTGTTCGAGAATTCGGCTGTATACATCTTAAAGAGGGCATTTAGAACGGTGAACAGTTTTTTTTTATTATTTGTAAAAAGTTTTCAAATTTAAATCTACTAAATTTGTCAAGTGGACCATGAAACTTAACAAAATTAGCTATGTGTACAAGACCATGAACATTATATGTTACATATAATAACCCATTTTTGTTGACTTTGATAAAAAAAATGACCAAAGGTATATTGTTTGATATAATTGAAAAGTTAAATTGAAATTGGGTTCAAGGTTAGTCTGAAATTGGATATTAAATACAGGGTTATCTATGAATGATAAAATCATTAATAAAAAACCTTTAGAAGCGTTGGTATCATTTTCATCAACCAAATTAAGCGTGTGTTATAAATTTACAAAAGAACATCTGTCTTGTGAAAGACCTCAACGGCAATGAGTTAAGTTAGCCACACAACTATTATCACATACTACAGCTACGGCACTTTTGCATTATAAATATATTAATGACACAAAATAAACTAACGATACTGCTTATTTTATAGAATTAATAAATAATTGGTTTAACTTGGCAAATGTGTGTCATTCAGATGACAAGCGAACCCTTTAGACGGCACCTTATGGATTATGTTTTGAAGATCAAGATGCATTAATATATGTACAAATAAATGAAGTACATGAAACAATTTTAAATATGAGATGTATTGGAAAACAAAACTTACCATTATTTCAAAAAGCTTCACTTATGAATAAATGGAACTAAATTATTGCTTCAAATATTGATAGAAAACAACTTGAAATATTTCTTGACTAGTAAAATAAATCAAGACGCCCTAGAGAATTTGTTCTCTCAGTTATGGTCACGTGGTGGATTAAATAACCACTCATCACCTATAAATGCACTTCATAGGTTAAGAATGATTATTCTTGAAAAAAAACCCTGATATAGTTTCAAGTTCATCCAACACAACTGATCAAAATCAAGAGGAGTTTTTAGTTACAGCGCCTTTTAAACAGGTCGATTTCAATGTTAATGGTGAACTTGAAATATCTGAACATCAAGAAAATATGTACAACGATTTTGAAACAGATACGGCCAGTGAAAATGAGTCACAAGTTAATGAATAATTAATAATGATCATAATTAACAGTGGCGCCGAAGTCCATGTTTATGTATGGCAGCTGCCATACATATAAATATTTGGCTGGGGGGTGGGTCCATAGGAGAATAAAATTAATAGGAATGGGATCCCAAATTATTAAGTAGTATTGTCCATTGAGAGTATTTGGTATTAAAGCAATGTTTAATGTTTTGGTTGAACCGTAAACAAGAAATAGTTTATATAATAATTAATAATACAATCATTATAGTAAACTAGTACAGTAACAACAAGAACAGTAACAACGAATAGCATTATGCCATTATCAACTATTATTTATACATTTAAGAATTAAGTATATTTATACTATGAACATAAATAATAAATATATAGTAACCAATATTTTGGACAGAACAAAAATAAAAATAGAAACCAACAACCAATATAGACCCACGCCCACTGGCGACCACCCACCTCACTACCATAGTATATTATGTTATCAACAATGCAACATAGACCAAAGTATCC
>NC_042496.1:32864602-32866862 GCF_005508785.2 Acyrthosiphon pisum
TTGTAAAAATATGAACTTCAAACGCTCATAAAAATTTAATTGATTTGCTTGTGAACATTCTTTTTTTGATAAAGGTAGACAGACTTATGAATAGTCTTGTATTACATTTTCTAATCTTAGATTTAAAAAGAAAAATTTTTATGAATTTTCAATAATTTACTAATTTTTCTGTATTTTGTCAAGATTTGAAATTTAAATGCGTATAAAAAAAAACTGAGTAAAAGGATTTTTATTATTTTTCATATGTACTTGTAACAATAAGGTAGGGTCCTTGCATTAAATGTTCAACCATTTTTACTACAAATAAAGTTTTATTGATATTCATAGAAAAAAAGACTTAAAATTGGAAACTGAAAATGTTCCTAAACAGTTCAAAACAAACCAATATATATTGTGAAAATTTTATCGTGTATAGAAAATGCGAATTTCGAATACAAACAACCAGTCAAAATGTCATGTATTTACGTCCATTTGTTTTAGAGTTACTGTTACACCAAAAATCAAAATTGATTTTGTCGAAAACCGACATTACGTACAAATTCCCGTTTTCCCTTAATTTTTATGTTGTTTTTCCCAGTGCTTTTGAAAACTATTGAGAATTTTAAAATTTGACCTCCCGAATGCACCAACTAGATTCACTTTCCCATCGAACAAGATATCATTGAAGAAAATCGAAGCAGTTTTACTGCCCAAACAAAAATAAAGAAAACATTTAAAAAAAAACACACATCATTGTAAAATCAATCATCGCTCCGCTCAAAATTTAAAATGTAAATAATATAATTGTGTTTTCTGTTTTTTATTGATCTTAAACCCGGCAAAATGTGTTTATTAAGAAATAAATGTTTATATACTCAGGAAAAGAACAGCAAAACAGTAGTAAAATACATTTTTTTAGACCCCCCCCCCCCTTTGAATAAATCCTGGTTGCACCACTGGATATGTTGGAAAATGGGAAGGCGCAATGGGGAGATACAATTGTTGCAGAGCTTCTGAAAAAAGGAGGACAAGATCTAATAGAACAGCTAAAACGACTAATAGATATTATAAGGAAACAAAAAAAAAATATCAACAGGATGGCACGTGTCTGTGTTATGCCTGATTCACAAAAAAAGGAGATACTATGGTGTACTAGAATTACAGAGGAATATCCCTACTAAACGCTTCTTACAAAATTGAAAATAGTATCAAACCGAAAATTAAATAAAAAATAATCACTGCACTTAAAGTGTAGTAAACAGTACTTAAAATAAGCCCTAATTCAATATAATTAGTCAATAATTAACTTATAAAAAACGGGGGGGAAATGTCTACATCAAAAATATATCAGGGGGGGGGGAATGTCCGTGGAGGAAATGTCCATTTACCGTATAACTCGATATTCAAACAGGGAGCTATCCCTGCATGCATAATGAGTTGTTACTTATGTAAGTTGTAGGTTAGGCTCAGCATGTAGTATAGAGAATAAAATATAACATCATGTTTATGGTAATAATGGCGAATGTTTTATTCAATAAAAAAAATACATAATGAGTAATGACGTGCATATACCTATACCAAATAATACGTATAGCATCAACCACGCGACTATTTGGTAACACATTTTCCAGTAAAATCAGTGCTTGAATTGAGAGGGGGGGACGGAGTTTCTATTTTTTTTTTTTTTAAATGTATGCTTAGTGCATACCCCTTCAAATTATATCCTAATCAATAAGACATTTAAACATTCGGGTATGTACATTTTTTTTACACCTTTCCATTCCCGCACCTTCTATTTTTTCACAATTCAAGCATTGACAGTACCTATAATTATTGATGTTTTTGTTTAAATTTCATTAAAACTTGTTGTACGACAAATGTTTGTATGGATGAAGTGACTCGTAATGATGGTGGTCCGCAGTGTTGGAGTACTCGACGTGGTGATGGGGTGCGTCGATCTTCTTGACGACAGCGTTGAAACCGTGTTCATGGTCAGCGGTGTATTCGACCACGCGGGTGGAACCATCGGGTTCCACGAGACGGTACGATCCTTTTACGTTACCGTGACCGTCGCTCACCTCGTGTTGGCTCTTTATATCATGCGTGTGAAGATCTTTCACTCCGTACTCGAAATGATATGGCTTAGGTGCGTGATCGTCGTAGTGGCTGGCGTCGTAACTTTTGTACTCGGTAGGTGGATAAGCAAAGGCCAAGTGCCCGAACAGAGCGGCAAACATTATCAACTGGAATGTTCAACGATAGATTTTTATCAAGTGGACAA
>NC_042496.1:32866962-32867890 GCF_005508785.2 Acyrthosiphon pisum
TATAATATTATAATAAAAATACTCTTGCAGGTGAGAATCCTGCAGGAGAAGGGCTAAGGATAAAACGTTAGAGAAAATATACAGTTTAAAAATGGTTATAACTTACTTAAAAATAATAATATCAATAAAACCCTCCGAGATGCACTATTTAGTAAGTAGATAATTATCTTAACTTTTAATTTTAGAAATTACAGAATAAAATATATAATATTGTGAACGTACCTACAATTATCCATGTTTTATGTTTGTAAGAAGGTATAATAACACACTGTGACGGCTTAATAATAATTAATATTATTACTTAGGTAAGTATATACTTTTACTATGCATATTCAAAAAATGAATAATTATCACTTTTAAGCTATTTACTGTTATTGTTAGTATTATTAGTTTGGACCTTTTTTCGTATATATTTATTAATTTATCATTATGGATGGTGGGGGAGTTAACAAACCCGAGTGGCGGGGCTATATAAAATATAAAGTTTTCACTCACTCGGGCGGGGCTATAGGTAAGAATACTGTACTAAACCAGTACCTTATTTTGACAATGTGATAAAAATAATATAGAAATAAAATATATAAGACTGATATTTTAATAATTTTATTGATAACAATATATTATGAAGTTTATAAAATGGGAATCGTGACTCGTGAACTATATTGTAATTTGTAAGCATAGATACATGATATCATGAGTCTTTAATATTTTATGATTGTACGAGGTAATATACCTAGTACAAACTTCAGTGGCGCAACCAGGATTTATTCAAGGGGGGGGGGGGTCCAAAAATATTTATTTAACTATTGTTTTTCTGTCCTTTTCCTGAGTATATACATACATTTAATTTCTTAGTAAACACAATTTGCCGAGTTTAAGACCAATAAAGAAAAACACACAATTATATTATTTACATTTTAGATTCTTA
>NC_042496.1:32869514-32871161 GCF_005508785.2 Acyrthosiphon pisum
AAATACCTACCTAATGGATATTGTGATATTCTTGTGTATATTATAGGTCAATTTTTTTTTAATACCATAGATATAAGTATATAATATGTCTTATACCTAGACCGTCATACCGTCTCCGCTCAGAATCGTTTTTCTTATACAATGATATTAAATCATTGAATTCAAATTTAATATCATCCATTATACAGTAGCCCACTTGTAACCTACTGTACAGCATAGCGACATCCATTTGCCCACCTTTTTTAAATTTATATTTACAATTTATGTCAATTAATTATTATCGGATTTGACGTGTTATCAACAAAATACCTAATGTCCAAATCTAATCTAATAACTAATAAGTAAGTAATAAACAAACTAATCAATAAATTTCGATGAACATTTTAGGGAAACTTTTAAAAATAAAAATAAAACTATGACATAATCCAAGGGGGGGGAGGGGGTCCGGACACGGGGTCCACCCCTTGGGTTCGCCACTGACAAACTTATACAATTATATTATACAGTTGTAAAAATGTGGTGATATATTTTTTTTGAAGTTGAAAGGGGGGCCACTAAGTGTATGGCGTCCCGCGCGTGATTCCAATCGATCCTCAATAATGATTATATATTTCCCGAGTGATGTACAAAATATGTTTATTTAAATTGTAAATTATCAGTTACCTACTTAATGGGAATTATTACTTTGTTTGTAATACATTGCTAGATTAGGATGCTGTTACGCGTGTGTACCTACTACATTATTGTAGTATTTATTAAATATTATTGCATGAATACTACATTATTGTAGTATTTATTGAATATTATTGCATGAATATCAAAATACATGAATAATAAATAAAATGTTATGCTTATAATGTATGGTAAAATATTGTAAAAATAAAAATGCTTATTGTAGGTATTTATAGAGAATTATTAAATAATAATATAACCTTACCTTTGTAGCCATTTTGAATGTGTTGTAGGTACGTATAGTACGTATGTAGATACACTATTAAAAAACGTGACGATCTAAAATAAATTTGTTTTCATAAAAAAAAATGACCACACTGATAATTATTGGAACATTGTTTTCGGTATTTATACTGTAGAACTGTAGATGTCCCTACTATATTATTAGATTGTTCACCTAGATAAATTATAACTATAAGAAATGGATCGAGTTACATCAACTCATTATAAAAAATAATAATAATTATACACGCAATATCCATTTTTATATTTATTATAATGTAAATATTATTACATAATTAATTAAATTTCTAAAAAAAGTTAAGAAAAATGTTGGTTTACACATATTATTATGTATTACAAATTACAATATCATGCGTATGTTACGACTTATGGTAGGTATATAATATAATAGTATAGTGCATACCATAATTATTGGTTGAGTTAATAAATTTCCAAATTAAAATAAATACCTATACTTACTGTTGTTGTTGCTTCTGTTAAAATGTTATTAAATTACGTATTTAAATATAAGAAAACGTGTCACGCTTACGGTGGCTTCTTTTTATTGGCCATTTATATATTGTATTCCATACGATCATTCAAAAAAATATTTTGATTGTATATTACACAGATTAAGTACCTACCTATACATCATAATACAATAAAAAAAGTAGGTATAAATGTATAACGAAT
>NC_042496.1:32872155-32885044 GCF_005508785.2 Acyrthosiphon pisum
ATATTTCGAAAATTAGTCTTGTGTTATAATTGTAATTTGATAAACTTTTTTTTTCAAATTTTTAAACGATTTTTTAGGGGGTGCTAATTTTGACTTAGGGGGTGCTAAAGACCCAAAGCACCCCCCCTAGTTGCGCCAATGAAAATACAAATAAAATATGGACGTATAATAACGTAGCAAATGTACGACAGAAGATCACGTTTAGCTCCGTTAGTTTAAACATTTGAACAAAAAAATTTTCAAAAATGTTAGTTTTAACCGTCAAATGTATTGAAAACAGTTTTTAGAACGACGTTTATGTTACCTCGATTTTTAAAAGGAAGGAGCTTATTTTGACGTTTCAAACTGCTCTATACGCTATATTTATTTAAATGGCGATCTATACGTTGACAGAAACAATATTTGGAAAACGTTAGTTTTTTGAAACTTGGTGTTGGCGACAGTTTTTAAAACGGCGTTTATGTGACGTTTATCTATGTTACTTTTTGCACATTTACGTGATTTTGACGAATTCCGTAAAAATTCTAACTTCAGCCAATCATAAAAATTTAGAGTGGATTCAAGCTCAAATTTTTTTTTTAATTACACTTTAAACAACTTACAAGGAATCTGTCCTCTCAATTTCAAGTCAATTATTGAAAAAAAAACTTTGAAAATCGATAATGTTTCCTAGCTATAACGCTTTAGAAGTGTCAAAACGTTTTCAAAATGCTATTAAGTATAGGATATACTAATATTAACATTGAGTTGAAATTTAAAGGATCGACGGTCAATCGTTTTGAGTTAAACCAAAAAAAAAAAAATCGAATATGTCAAAAACTGGTATTGCTTCGCTCTGAATTTAAAATAGCAAAAATCAATGTCCATAGGTACCTATTATTATATTGATTATAATTTACTAGTAGGATAATTAATATGAATAACATTATAAATGCAGGGTTGCCACATAATTTTTATTTTCAAATTCCCTGACTTTTCCAGGTTTTCCCGATAGATTAAATCAATAGTTTTAAAAAAAATTTTAATTATCAACCCAGAAAACATTAAAATCAACTAAAATTGTTAAATATTTTATTAAAACAATTTTGTATGCGATGTTCGACATATTATTTTACATTAATGATTTTAATATCTTGTATGTAACTCCATAAAGAGTATACCTACCATAACATTTTATAAAATAATATATTCGTAAATATTCGACAATAAATAATTCAACTGAACTTATTTTTAGCTATTTCTTATCTTTCGCAAGGCGACGCGAGCGCCAGTAATTAAGGTGGGAGCTACACTGTCGTCTTGCATTCTCGTGAATAATACGTAATAAGTATACACGCAAAATAGTATACATATATTTCTAATGTGAATACACCCGAATCTAAAATACCAAGTTCTTTTCAGTACGTTTTTTTTTAAAAAATACAATTATTAAACAGAATAATAGAATAAGAAATGTATAACGGTGTTTGTTAAATAATTTTTCCCGGTTTTTCTTGTTTGAAAAATAATTCCCTGACTTTTCCCGGTTTCCCTGACTTAAAAATTAATTACTTGACTTTTCCCGGTTTTCCAGGTCTGTGGCAACCCTGAAATGCTACGTTTTCTTTAAAAAATGATTTTAAAACTTGTATTTAATTATGTTACACTAATTTGTCATAGTATAATAAATAATCACCCAACATCCAACCACACACCCACCAAATTTTGTATGTGTGGATAATATTATAAAAAATAATAATAATAATAGCTACATTAAACAATTTCAACGAGTACATATTTTTCTTTACTATCGATTGGATTAGCATTAGTTATCAAAGTAAGTGTGAGAACCAAACAATTTTACAATATTATATTATGCCTCATATTATGCAATAATTCATTCAAAATTCAACGTATTTCAAAAATTTTTTTTTCTCCATAGTCCATATTATAAATGAACACCTCTATAAAATGGCTAAATGGTAAAAGGAAGGATATATTATATATGAATTATATAACATTAAAAATTCTTGAGAATTGTGAGTTAACTTAGATTTTTTTTTATTACTTTTTCTTTTGGCTAGAGCCCCCAGCATTTTCAGAGTAGCTGGGTGGGCCAGACCGACACTGGTGACATCTGAAAATTATTGAAATGATTGAAGTAATATTAAAGAAAATATTTATTAATTATTTATTAATAATTTTAAGTATACATTTCTGATAAACGTACAAACATTTAAAAATACTACAAAAAAGTAGGTACTTGTAAATTATTTTGAAAACTTTTAAAATGTATTTGTATTTATATTCAAATACTTTAGAAAAACAGTATACATATTTCAAATACATATGACACCAAGTATTCTGAATAGATTTGAAAAATATTCTTAACGAGACAGGATTTTCAAAGATTTATATTACCTGTTAAATAAAATAGTTATAATGATTGGATATAATTTTACAACTGTATTTAATATTTGATCAAATCAAACCAAATAACTAAATCAAATTTTGTTTACTGTTGAGATTTCGATCAAAGTAATGACAATTTAAACTTAGCGTTGGCCAATCTAAAAAAATTATAATTTTTATTACCCACTAGATAAAAAATAAAATATATAGTTTTACAACTGAACAATTTAGGCATTAACTGGTCTGTGTATATTATAATATGTAGATTATTCGTATCATGAAATATTGAAATTTCATCCACGTATTTTGTGGAATTGTATCGATAGGCCCGCATAAATGCATATTATCGTCAATTAATTTAAGTACACGCAGTCACGCAGGCAGTAACAATGATATTAAATTGAAGACCTATTAACAAGATTGTGTGCCTGTCTGTAACAAAAAAAAAAAAAACATCATGTAAATCAATACATTCACTCAGAATTTAAGTCATACAATATAAACCCAATTCATTTTAAAATATCAAGTGATTTTTTTTTAATTTCTACATCTAACTTTAATGCTTCAACCCTTAGCTCATGCTCAACTTTTTCCCACTCAAATTGCATCATCGTCATCTCTTTTTCCATCTGGATTAAATTCAACTTTTCTTCATACACACGATTCTGGTTTCTCCACTGTATTTTATTCATACACCCAGGAATACGCTTTCTTTTCCCAGTTACTAGTTTAACAGGCCGATGTAGAGAAGGTGAAGTCCAATTTTTCAAGTTGGGCATTTTGCTGTTGGTAATGGCCTCTAATGGTGTTGCTTTTGAATCTTCATTAGTATCAGCATTTTGACTAGTGCTTGTCTCTAATTGTGCAACATCATCAGTGTCAAGCTTTTAAAAATAAAAATAAAATTAACTAGTTTGACTTCCACACTACAGTGTATATCCTTACATTGAGTCATGTTTTGTTAAATAAAATTAAGTAAAACATTGTAATATCGGCCCTTAAAGTCTTGGGCAGAAATTCTCAAATAGCTGGTCAACAACAATTTTTTTGGGTCCCCAATTCATACACTTTTTAATAATATCATAATAAAAGATAGCCAAAAATCTTAGTGACATTATAGGGGGTTAAAAATATTGAGAAGCACTGGTGAAGGGTATAAGATCTTAGTGCATGATGTATGGCCATAGATATTGAGTTCTGTGGTAGAATGGTGTATGTAGTATCAAACAAATGATAAAATATAATATGAGTATATGACATTATAATTTTTCATTGATCATTCCATAAAATCTATTTTCTTGAAAAAGGTAGTAGGAAAATAAAATCAAGGATAACATACCTCTGGTGATGTTGTTGATTTTACCAAATAGATTGAATGAAGAAATTTATTCATTTGACTATAAGCAAACCAATCTGGTCGATAAACGTGTTCATATCCTGATTCCGTCCTGGAAGTCCTCTTGCTTTTTTTTACTTTCCGGTTTAATTTTCTGTATGTAGCCATTAAAGAATCTTTTTTCTTTTTGATCTCAATCACTGAAAACGGGACACTTAAACTAAGGGCTATCCTATCCCAAGCGTCATTGACTAAATTTTGGATTTTATGGTTATCGTCTCGTGGATCCCAGATACATCTCTCTTTTTCGTACAAATTTAAAAATTCAATAATAACATCGTTTGTCCACATTTTAATATGGTGCCATGTAGTAGATAGGTACACTTTTGAATTTTGTTGAGAATAAAAATTTTAAATATTAGCATTTACCCAAAGCACAGAATGAAGAAATGGAGAAGCAAGTAGCAACTACTTGTTCTATGTTTGTATACATTAATTATAATACTGCGTCTACAACTGATAAGAATGATAAAATTAAAACGATAACAGAAACGCGCAAAAATGCACAGAATAAAATATGAAATCTATTCTGTACCAAAAGCATGGGCGAAACACTGGGGGTACTAAAATTATGTAGAGTACACAGACCCGTGGAGTCTATGCCCCCACACCCCCAAATACCATACTTCAATTTTATAATTACTATAACCATTCATAAATGCACCGTAACATAAGGACACTCATATTTAAGTTTAAAAACAGTATATTATTAGGTATATTATATTATTTAGGTAATAAAAATAGTGACCTGCAAGTATACAGATAAAAAAAAAGGTGGCCAAGTGGGTACTGCTCTGCTGTACAGTAGTTGTTGAGCATGTGGTTGTAATGGATGTGTTATATTTAAATTCAATTTAAAAAATGTTCTCATGGCTATAAGCCTATATAAATAATTCAGTCAAAATTTTTTGAAAAATGTACCTACCATGTATAAAAAATCTTAATATAAATATTTTGTGAACATTTTAAGAGTCTACGGTTATTCATTTTAGAAATACAACAAAATCTCAAAAATCGATTAATGGGAATTTGATTTACCGCTGAATGTTAAATATCGTAACAATATTATAATTCAAACGTTCATAAAAAATGTATGTTACTTTCCGGTATACCTTTTTTTTTGTCTAAAGTAGGAACGATTGTGAGAAGTCTTCTATCAAATTTTATAATGTTAGCTATTAAAAGGAATAATTTTTATAAATTTCTAACTGAAAAAATTGTTTGAAAATTTTCGAAATGTTGATTTTGTCAAAATTTGAACTTTAAATGCATATAAAAAATAATAGCGCATATATGTACCTTTAATATTTTTAAATTTACATTAATTAAACTTATAAGGAACCTGCTTGTTTATATTTTCAAGCTCTTTACAAAGTGAGTTTTTATCGAGAATATTTAAAAAAAATTTACAAAATTCGAAAAACTTCTCAAGGCCATAAGTAACTCAAAAAGAATCAAAATATTTCGGAAATGTTACCATTTATAGAAAATGCTAAATTAATATTTGGTGAAAATTCCTAAGCTCTACAATTGTTAATTTTTGAGGCACATAATTTTATTAAAATTGGTTTTTCGTAGAAATTACCACCCAATTCACTTTTTTTTCACGCTTCCTAAAGGTGCTTGGAATTTCAATTTTGACCTCCCAAAAGTACCAATACTAGATTCATTTTTCTATCAGAAAATAGGATGAGCTTGAATATTGGAGCATTATACCATCCAAAATATTGCTGACAGACATAAAAAAGTAAATTTTAAAATTTAAAAAAATTAAACACACATCATTATAAAATCATTATACTCTTTCGCTCTGTTCAGAATTCAAAATTATTTTGTTTAGTAATTAAAGTAAAAATAAATAAACAATTTTTAATTTTAAATTTTTAAATGATATCAAAATTAGTGCTGAATGAAGAATTTATTATAATTAAATGACTGCAATGATATAATTGTCGATGTTAAATATCTAATATTTGATATAGGTAACTATAATCATTACAAACAATAATTTGTGTTTCTTCTAAAAATGAAAAATATAAAAAAACCTTACGTAAAGCGAAAAAATAACTATTTTTTTCATATAATTTTTCAATTTGTGATGTTTTTAAACTGGGGGTGCTAAATAAAAGTTTGGGGGTGCTGAAGCACCCCCCTAGTTGCACCTATGTTCAAAAGTAATATATAAATTATAAAAGCATCAAGCCAGACTCCTGCCAAATGTCAGAGACCAGAGTTTGTGCCTCACCATTAGATTATAATATATTATTATGTTACTTACTGACTTACTGATCCATATATAAAATAGTAGATCAGCTAACCAAGGCACGCAAATAGGTACCTAAAGATGAGCTACGCTTAGAGAGAGAGGGAGAGAGGTCAGGGGTATGATATAGAGTAAAAGAGAAAAGAAAACGTGAGGAAAATACAGTATTAGTTTCATAGATCTATGGACTATGTTATCCCACTTTATGTTCATTCTCTTTTATGATTCCCGTGCATTGATGGCAGGGCGGAGTGGAATGTGCTGTCCATTAGTTTATAGGTCTATGATCTCACCATCTGAGGTCCATAATAAGTAATTACAGGCCATTGTATTCAATAGTAATTTTAAATCCTTTGAAAGTGATCGCGATCCCAGGAATTTTGCAAGACCACAGAGACAAACATTTATTCCCTAACTAAATTCTTGCCCATATATTTTTTTTTCCATTTCATTTCTCTCCGACAGTATAGACCCTAGGTATTTGAATTGTTTTGTTCTTTTGAAATTTGAGTTAGTCATAATCTTATGGTACAAGAACCTGGACCTCAACCTAGGGTAAGAATTAACTACCTAGAGGCTGATCCTGTAAGGCATGGAGGTTCAACCTTTTATAGTTAACGTTTTTTTATAACTTGTTTATTAGTATAATAAGTAAAATAAAGTTATACAAAAACATTTCAGTCTCATATTATAAAAATTTTATAGCACTTTTATAACAACATTAATTGTTAAATTATACATCATAATAAAGAATAATATTATATAAAATATATTGAATTATGAATAAACATAGTTACTGTGGGCATTAATCATACAGTGGTTTATTAACAACTACTCCATCATAAATTTGACCAATACATTTTGGTAATATTTTTATGGACCAGGTATTGGTGTCAGGATTGTAAATTTCTATAGAAAACAAAACAGACGTTTTGTTAAATCCACCAATCACATACACCATTCCATTAAAAATGATAACTGCTATAATAAAAATTTTGATTAAATTCAGTATAATGCAAGGAAAATAAAAATAAAATAGTTACCAGCACAAGCTCGACACAAATGCATGTCAGCAATAGGAGTCCAATTTCCAGTACTTGGACTATACTTCTCGCCACATTTAAAAAATCCTGAGCTATTACAACCACCAATAGCATACATTATATTTCCCAAGACTCCAACACCAACACCAATGCGAGGTTCTGACATTTCTGCAACTGGGGTCCATGTGTCAAGAGTAGGATTGTAACACTCTACTGATTTTAAATATGAAGAACCGTTATAACCTCCTACCTGCAAAATGTAATTTGAGTAAAAACTGTAAATAAATATTTAATTTTTATTTACAGCATATAAGAGACTATTAAGTACTCCAATTCTAAATCTACTTCTTTTAGTAGACATACTGGACACCATTCGCCATTTTTGAATACTGCCATCAAAAACCTCTACAGTATTTAAATGGCCAGTATCACCTTCTCCGCCAACCTAGAATTTAATATAATATAAAATAAATAGGTAATATATTAGTATAAGTGCACAACTTACAGCGTATATACAATTATTTACTACTCCAATTCCCAAATTTCTCCGACTAATTAACATGTCAATCATTGGTACCCATCTTAGTGATCGTGTCGATATATCTATAAATTCAACAGATCGAGAACTTGAGTTATAAACACCACCTACCGCAAATACAAATTGATCTGACACCAAGCCTAAATCAGCATTACTACGGCATTCTTTCAATCCTGGTGCAATCTGAAATCTGTTGGTTTCTGGGTCATACCAGTTAGTATAACTCATTTTCATTGCTCGAGACCAACTTAATACCAAAAAAACCTGATAGAATTAAATGTATTAAATAATTGTAATGATAAATAATTTAAAACTAAAGCATAGGTACTTTATGTCCAGACTGTCTAGGTTTACTCCGAATTGACTGTGGAATGGTGAAAATTTGTTGTGTCTTAAGTAGATTAAATCGTAACGCCTCAATTACATAGTCTTTACCTAAAAATATTTTAATAATACTTATATAAAATATAAATTTATAAGAAAACTATATCTTAAGAAAACAAATATACATTTAGGAATGCGTTGAAGAAGAGGATGATCAACTACTTCTTTTAATATGTACTGTATACCAATTAATGGCAAACGGACATAAGACATTAAATTCAGTAAACTATCATCAGCTCTTAAATCTAATTCATGCTGTACCCATTTAATGACAGATTCAAATACCTATAATAACAAATAAATTTAATTGAATTAAAGTGTAATTATACCAGTGTGTTCAACATTTTTTTTTTGTCTTGACTTGCATTCAACAGAAATTCAAAGCATAGTTTGTAGGCACTTTAGGATCTCCTAATATTATAATCATTACAGAGTCTCTTACCACAGTAGCATTGCAAGCCACTAAAATCAACTATCAACTACTATTTTATCATGCAGATATTAAAATAATTATTCTGGTTAATAAATTAACAAGGACACAGGACATCCACCTATCTATTAATTTTGTTAGTGAAATTCACGATTGAAATAATATACTCTCTTCAAACCGCAATTATATAATTTAAGATTATATATTTAGGTCCAAAACAATCATACATTTAAAGAAGCTTACTTTTTCTTCAGATGGAACATTAAGGTCATTACAGGAGATAAGCCCAATCATTTCTTCAAAAGATAAAGACAAGAACTCATCATATTCGACCACTTCGCTGAAAATAATAATTACAATTTTTGAAATTTACCAACGGAACCAGGAATTAAGTTATAATATATATATCATACCAAAACTGTTTTTTAATATATGCTTCACAACTTGATAGCAATTCTACACTGTTATGTAAGTCAGCAAATGCTTTGATACCAAGACAATTTGATGGATTCAGTTGTGTTTGCAAAAACTCGGCACATACATCTTTTACATAGTCCATCTGTAAGATATTTGCAGCTGCTAATAATACCTTTAGCAATCAACAATAATACATTTAAATAATTTGAATACAAGTCTATAAAAAATTATGTTTTTTATACCTTTACATTTTCTCTAGTGACCGTGATTACGCCAGTGTACATGTAATCAACCAACATTCTTAATGTAGTTGAATCTATTGATATATTAACAAAATCTTGATTTCTATCATAAATACTAGGGAGCATTGCACGGAAATATGGACTAACTACTAGTAAAACAGCCTTATGACCAAATACTTTTTGGCCATCATCAGTTTGAAGAATTATATCACTTAAATTTTCAACTCTATATAATTAAAAATTTGTTAATTAGTTATTTTTATTAACAGCTAAATTCACAACATACTTTTGCATTGATTGAAGGCCTTTTAATACTTCAACTGCGTGATTGCTATTTTCATATTTTGTTGATTCACAATTATAGGATTTCAGAACTTGCTTTGAACCTTGTTCACTTGATGTACTCCTTATGTCATCCATTTCTATAAAAATATGATAAAAATGATTGTGCGACATAAGTATTGGTTGACGGTTTTATATTTTATTATTATTTGACTTTGTATTCGACTTCCAAAATAATACAAAAATATACAAATATACAATAAATTAAATTAGATAGGTACCTGTGAAGTTGTCAGCTACTGCCTACTGTATAATATTTTTGTCATCGAATAATAATATAAGCTACTGCCTAGTGCCTACTAAACACTAATATTATTTTCATAATAGTATACTCAGAACAGTCATAAGATGTCATCGGATGTATAGATAAGTTTAATATAAGTGGTCGGACGTCTGCCAAAATATGCCAATTGGTAAAGAGTCACGACAGAGCGCTGAGCGACGGCCGGCGGACAAGAAAATTAAACAATGTAATAACTAATATTATATTATTATTATTATATGTAACTAATCAATTTATAGAAAATACAGATAACGGTGTAGAATTTAAGATAATTTGTCATACCGATCAACCTCTAATATGTTGTTGTATACCCGTATATTTACGGGTATAAACATGACATATCGTATATAATTGTGTATAACATCATCTATAAATATCTATAAATGACTAAATCTACGAGCGCGTTTTTAGTTTACATTGATAAAGTTCATACGCTTCATACGGGAAACTCTGAGCCATCGTCGGAGTGGCGCGTAGCATTCAACCAATGTAAATTGTAAATGAAAACGCCCGCGGACGACACGTCGCGTACGATACGCGTCCATATGAAACGGCCCTGATGGGTGTAATTATTATTTTAATAATTATAATAATGATTAGTGACTCTATTTAATGTGGAATTGTAGTTTATCTTATGGTATTTAGATTTAAGAAAACCAAATATTATCTATAATATTTATACTATCTATATATTATATTACTTTAAAAGATTTAGTAACAGTAATAAACATCACCAAATAATAATTATTAATTGTCGATGAGATTTTTTATAAGAACCCATCACGAAATACAAAATGTGTTTAGTCAAAACTCAGTTCATATTATATTTGACAGTTGTTCGATATTTTCAAGACTCAATTTATACTGTTTTAAATTATTTCCATTTTTTGTATGTTTTTATTTTTCAACTCTCTTTTTATATATAAAGACACCATTTGATTTTGGCACCATTTTCATAAAGGTATGAAATATTGATTTTATTAAGAGGACACCCGCATGTGTTTTCTCACTTACCAATTTTCGTTTGTCAGTTTCAATAGTGTGCTGTTTTAGTTTTGATATTTGAGTGAATCGCCCTATAATATTATCAAATTTTTATTTTTAGGTATCGCAACATTACCCGTATTATCTCGCAGGTTTTTTACTATGTTTTAATTTGTATGTAAATTAAGAGCATTTTCAATTATAATGTTGCACATAATCATAATGCATTTATTAATGCATAATTCATTGATAAATTCTTAAATTAAAATATCGTAAGAAACCAACATATATAATAATATATAATGTTGTTATTTAAAAGTTTGATAATAGATCAATTCACTTTAATATCAAAACTGACAGTCCTTATTGGGCATAATTCTGGTTTATAGCAACCTATCGATTTTTCAAATTTTTTTTTTTCCAAAATTTGTATTTTAGGATGCTCTATAAGAATGTAAAAACAAAGCCTGGACAAACTTCGTTTTGAAGTTATTGATGAAAATCTTCAAAAACTAAATTTTTTTCGTAATGTCCATTTTTAAAAAAAAAATTAGTTAGAATTCAAAAAAAACAATTTTAAAAATCTTGGTGTTTGTCTAGAACTCTTTATTATAACTTATAAGAAAACAAATAACAATTTGATATATCATTTAGGAACAAAACTATTCTAAAAATATTTTTATAACAAAATAATGAAAGGTAATAATACAAATGTATTTAAATAACAAGGTATAAAATCTCTAAAAAATATTTATAAATTAGCAATTCTTAAAAAGACAATGGATGTAATCAATAACAAGTTGAATTGATGATAAATTGTGTTAAATGATTGCATAAATAAGTTATAAAAAAAAAAAATTTCATCAAAAATAAAAAAAAACAATGGTTAATCTTCTTCATCTTCATCATTACCAAATTCCAACATTTTGTTTATTTCTGTAATTTAAAAATAACATATTAGTGAACAAAACAACTAAAAATTTATTAAAGATAAATAGTAGTTAATTTAACTAGAAATAATTAAAAAGGGGTTTATAAGATAAGATTCATTTATCCTCCTATGAATAATATATTTGAAACAATCAGTTCAGTGATGGCCAAAGAAGATTAATCCAGTAGAAACAAATCATAAATCTTAGTAGTGGTACAAATGTCTATAGCCCTCGAACAAACTGTTTAATATATCTTTTCAGGAAGTAAAATAAATATTAATGGTATAAATATAGTATAAATACTATAAAATTACCTTTTTTTATTATAATATTATAACTGAAATAATATGTAATTTAATATGTATTTTTTTTAAAAACCTTTGCAATGATATTACAAACATTAAAAAAAATAAAAATAGTAAATTAAATAGTAAAAAATAATGATATATTATATTATTTAAAATCATTGCTAACTTAATTTTAAAATAAAATTAATAATATGTCTTGTCCCTAGAGGACATTGCACCCGCTGTGTCTCTCTGTCTTACAAATGTGCGACATAACAAAAACTGTTATGTGTGGGAAAGAACCGAGAAAACTACAGTCATAACTAAGAAACGACATTTTCACCACATAAAATTTGACTAGTTTTGGCTACTATTGGCTAGTTTTGGTTAATTTTAGTGCTGTTTCCCCGCCGCGCAATCTCGCCGTTGGTAATTATTGGCTTTCTTTATCTCGAATTAATCGTCTATTTTAGAAATTGCGTTTGGGAAATATGAGTTGCGCGCAGCTGTTGCCGATTCACTGGTACCCCGACCACCTCCTTACAGTAAAGCGCGATGCAAATGTGCAATGGTGGTGGTGACTGTCAACGTTCGGGATTGCAATTCATTTTGCCTACGACTATTTAATATTGCAGTCCACCACTCGAACACATTATATTTTACATACAATGCCCAGACGTAAACGATGTTTTTAAAAAACCTAAATAACTCGTTGCTAGGTAATTTTTATACCTGTTATACAACATTTTTTTTTTTCATTAACACGAGATTTTTCTTACAGTACACGATTATTTTAATACCCTATAATGCATTTCAAACATATAATTACATTTATGGTGAGGTCCACAGATAAGCTCGTCATAGAAATAACGGCTGAAGATTTTTTTTTGGTTTTCCAATTATCTGAGTACTCACCACCGTGCACTTGCAAATACTGTTAGAGAAATTTTCGATGTA
>NC_042496.1:32885094-32886156 GCF_005508785.2 Acyrthosiphon pisum
TATTTTGTCCAAAACTAGCGCATACCCGGCCCGATAGCGGCCCGCTAATGACAAGCGGGGGAAATGCCCACCCTGCCCCCCCCCCCAAAATGACGCCACTGCTACGCAATATCATTTTTATTTTTTCGATATCGGAACTTCAAAAAAAGTCATTAAAGTTTGAAAAACAAATAATAATGGACTTTTGAAACAGTAAGACTTTTTTCGTATAAGTGATATCAAAAAAATAAAACGATATTGCACAGCCAAAGTTCTCCTTTTTATGTAGAGAAAATTTTGTTTCTTAGTAATGACTGCAACCTTCTTGGTTCTATTCCGTGCCAAAACGTTTTTGCTATGCTGTATGTGTGTAAGACTTTAGACTGAGATGACATATGTGGGTGCAACGTTCTCTTAAATCAGTAATTTATTAAGATAGAAGCTAATGTTGTTAGTCTATATAGTACTGGTTGTATCACCCGACTTCACCCGACACAAATAAACACACCTAAAGGCTAAAATGCGGTGTTGCGTATACCGGCGCTACAAGCGTATCTCGATAATAGATATAAAATCATAAAGTAAATACATTTTAACAAATCGTTAAAGTAATGTAAAAGTTAAATCTAAATTTTTTTTGAAAATGCAATTTATATAATTCGGCTCATTAAATTTATAAAATGTTGCTTCGACTTGTACTCTTGTTATTTTTAAGTCATTATGGAATATGGAGCAAAAGATTAGAAACAAAGGGAGGATCGTTAGTTATTTTTCTTAGGGAAATATTTTGAAAAGTTTGATTTTTTTGTATGTTCGAATTTTTGGCACAACCCCAGAGTTGAAGCCCATAGGTCCAGACGTGTTTTTTATATTGTGTGTATTGCTGTCAATTAGTAAGCAATTGCTTATAGCATGTGAAGGTGATCACTTAGTTGTATAATCTTTTTGACTTTATGTGTTTGGCAAATAAATTAGCTTTGCATTTTCTTAAGTAACAATAAAATTGGAAATAATAGATCATTTGGAGGATTATTTGGAATAACTATGTGAAAAAAAATCGCTGATTTGTTGTTTTAATGACAC
>NC_042496.1:32886256-32887930 GCF_005508785.2 Acyrthosiphon pisum
TTTCAGATTTGACCCAATCACGGTAGAAGACGTGGAGAGAAGTTAAATATTTATTAACCGATAATCGTCGTTCATTTACTTTTGATAACATCAAAATATATGCTCTAACCGTACAATGCAATAATTTTGAGTAATTTGTAAGCTTAAATTTAAAACAAATTCTTGTAATTTTTTTACCTTATTTTAATGATTTTAAGGTCATCAACATCCGAGCTCTACTTATAAGTAATTAAAGTGTAGTTAAGTGGAGTAGTGTCAGTGGCGTGCTCAGCTTTTTTGAAAGGAGGGGGATATTCAGTTTTGACTTGTCACAGACCCGTGGGGGGCATATATATATAATATATATTCCACTGAATATATATTTTAATTTACGTTATCCCCCTGAACAACTTAGAATAAAAATTTTAATCTTCAACTTTAAACTTCAAACTTTTTAATAAATTTAGACTTTCAAATTGAAATATTAATAAATAAAATGTTTCCCATTCGTAAATAAATAATACACATGTAGGTTTAATATATTATTTTAACTATATAGTTTACTATATAATATTTACTGTATATTAACTATATAATTTTTATTAACTAAAGGAGAATTTCTATTTTCCTTGGCTTCTTGGCCATCTCATCTAACACTTCATCTGGTTTAGGAACTAAGAATGGGTAATGTAGTACAAATCACAATGTTATATTATATACATAATACAGGCGTAACATATTATTCAAAATTAACATTTTATAAAATGTAAATTAAGATTTCAAAGATGTTACAATTACCTAACCTAAAGTACTATTTCAAGTTTTCTTGGCTTTTTGGACATTTCATCTAAGACTTCATCTGGTGTAACATTGATATATTTATGTACTGCCAACAACGTTAATCCATTCAAATTATCGTAAAATAAAATGTTAGTATTTTTTGAATGTTAGTTGGACATTAGTTTAAGTTTAAGAGTGTTATACTTCAAGCATTAAGTTTCTAGTGCATGTCTTAACCCTCTTTAACGTTGAAAACATTCTTTCTGGGGTGGATGTTTAAATAGGCAGTACACATAAAATTTTTAATAGCTTATTCAAATTCGCAAAAATAGAGGAACTGAAAATTTTAAGAGCATCCAGGCCAGTTTTAATTACTTCATTATTTTCCAATAACTTTGTTCGCCAGATTTTTAGTTCAGCTAGACTGTTTTCTTTATTTATGTGTGGTGAATAAAACTCCAGTAGTACCTTAGTATTAGGTTTATGAATTATACATACTTTATAATAATTAATAATATGTATGATAATATTTAACATAACTAAAAAATTAAATTAAATTAAAACTAATTAGGTACACATTACACTCTACATTATTTTTCTGAGTAAACCAAAACTATCGAAGAACTATAAATTACGCATAAAAAAAGTTCATGGGTGGATATGACACCCTCATCCCCCCTCGTGAGCACGCCCCTGATTTATTAGTATAATATGCATAGGCGCATCTAGGCCAATACTTTTAGCGATGCACAAAGTCGTTAATAAACGTTAAATTTGATAAATATAATTATTTTTTTTTAAGGTGAAAGCCTCGATAATAGTACAATTGACTTATTTTACATAGGTGCTTAATAATTTAAACTAAATTAATATTTTTCATAAATAATAATATATTTTTGATTGATTCTTCGTCGG
>NC_042496.1:32888030-32896460 GCF_005508785.2 Acyrthosiphon pisum
GTTAAAAAACAGTAACCTTTAAATAAAATTCACCTCCTCTCCCCCCACAGACAAAAAAATGAAAAATCGGATGACCTGGTGACACTCAGGAAAGTATTTGGAACAACTACTCTATGGTAAAAAATCGTTAAATTATTTAAATGACACACTAAAAAAACGTAACCTTTAAATACAGTACACACCCTCTCCACAAGCCCTAGACAAAAAAATTTAAAATCAAGCGACGTGATGACACTCAGGAATGTATTAAGAACAACTCTGTGAATAAAAAATTGGAAAAAAGTTAAATAATTCTGTCGGCAGAAAATAATTACATAAAACAGGACTGTCAATAGACAAATAAACAGCAGCGTACGAGTTGATTCCCCTGGTCATTATAATATGTTATTTTCAATATTTAGTCTAATAGCCTAACCCAAGAAACACCATGAGAAGGTTGGCTGACAAGTTTCTCAAAAATGTTGTTCTTTTTAGTTTTTTTCATATTTTGAAAATCATACAATTTGTTGTTAAAAAATTAATAGAAAAAAAAAATTAGTAGGTAAAAAAAGTTTATTTATAAAATGATTCCTCTATATCAGCAGTCCTCACTAGGAATATAGAAAGGGCCAATTGTCATTTTTGAAAATTACTTGCGGGCCACATACATTTTTAATTATAATAATTAAAATATAAATACAAATGGACAATAAACGATGACGGATAAACTGTTCATACAATGTTGGTGGTGGGACTACGCGGTGGGAATGAATAAACTCATAATACTTGTCTGCCCAACTGGTAATACAATACAAGTTGAAAATAGAAAGATAATATACTTAATATATTTCCAATGACTGATAGCAATATATGGAGATAGCGATCCAACAAGATACCTTGCAAGTTGCAGTACACATATTACTAGTGAACCATAAATTATAAAGTATTATTATACATTTTGTTTAGTTATAAACCTAGTTAAATGTGGTGGAGGGCTCCATGACTAAATCAGAGAAATGTAAAAACATTAGAACTGTGGTATTTATACTGCTGTTCACACAAACACATAAATTATGTTTTTAATATAAATTTATTAGAATAATTATTATACCTGTTCTTTCAACTGAGATTATCTTCTTTAGTTTATATTTATAGAATCGTTTACACTATCCAGTTTTTGTCGTTTGTTTGGATTCTGACTTATTTTCTTTTTCAAAATTTGACTTGAAGTTTCAAACATAGTGGACTGTCTTTTTGGTTTTTTTGGTGTGGATGTAAGTAATAATGGCATATGTTCACGGAATCTACGATGTTTAATTTTATTATGTTCAGTTTGACCATATTCAGACAATTTTTTTTTTATATTTGTTTTGTGATTTGCAAGCGTTATATTTTTACTGTAAGTTGTTCCTTTTCTGGTCATACTTGCATCAAGATTCACAGCAGATTTTATTGGTTTGGCAATTTGTCCTCTAGGGGAACTCATTGAAAAATCAAACATATGTTTTGTTTTATTTTCAACCCTAGTAAGTTGTTCCACAAAATGTCTCCACTTTCTTGGAATGCCATTGACAGATCCGCATGTTTGATATAGTTTGTTAGGATATCCACTAATAATATTGCCAACCAAACGGTATAATCCATTTTTGGTTTTGACTAAACTATTTTCTTTTCTGCTTTCTAAAATACCAGCTTCGTGATGCTTTTCAACAACTGTCTGCTTGTCTTCTCCCAACAAATTTCCTAAAATATAAATAATTTTGGTTTCATTAAGAAAGGATAAAAACATCAGCTATCAAAATAATATATTAAATTACCAGTTAAAATTAAAACATATTTTGATAATGATTGTTCTGATGATTTGATTAATTTCATATTTAAAGACCACATAGATAAGAATTTTTCAACATTATCTAATACATTTAATTGATTTTTATGATGTTGACTTGTATTACTTTTTTTTGAGGTCTCGTTTTTATTTTCTGGTAATCCAACAATAATTTTAAATCCAACATTTTCAAGAAGGGATTCAATAGAATTATTATCATAATTTATGTTTTCATTTTTATGTGATTCAGATACTGATTTATTCTCTTTAAATATTACATCAGAATATGTATTATGTACTGTTGGTTGATTTTTTGATAGAGATTTAGATTGCTGAGCAATTTCATGAGTATTATTTTCTTCAACAGTCACATTATGATTTTGGCTTACTTTCATTACTGAGGAACTTGTGGAAGGTGACTCGTGAAAAACACAGCTTGACTGATCAATATGAGGTAATACCGTTTTAGGTTTAAGACAATCTGGTGGTTTAAATGGATTTGAAAGTTTGCTTGGTATGTTGGAATCAAAATTATTTTCTGGTAATCTCAACATGCTATGGTCACTAGAACTACCCATTGGCAAAGTGGTTGGTCTATAGTTAAAACTTGTAGATGGCCTGTAATTTAAACTTGCTGATGGCCTAGTGTACTGTGGAGCGATATGTGATGCATTGATAATCCGAGAGACATTAGCACCAGCACGATGCCCATCAATGATAATGCGTTTTACACGTTTTAAAAACATATTAAATTCAATATCAAATTTACGATAAGGATGCACCTTCAAAAAATCATTCAATAAACTGTGAAGTGCAATAGTTTTCTCTTCTATAATGTCTTTAAAAAGTAAAGCTTCAGATTGAGAAGGATAAACTGGAGGTGCCATAGGCATTTTAAATTTTGAATCAGTTGTACTTGTTTGGTTGCTCATCTTGGATTGGTAAACTAAAAAAAAAAATAGTTAATACATAAACCAATGGAGAATGAAATTTATATTTTTACCTAGCACGGTTATATTCTAAGTACTATTACTAACTTTTGGCACTCAAATTTTCTTTTTTGGTTGTCTTAAAATAATCTAAATATTATATAGTCTGGCTCACAAAAGAAATGTATAGGTATTGTCTAGATGAAATATGGTCATTCTTCCAACTTAACTTTCCTCATATAGAAATAGGTATAGAATATAAAAAGGGGCGTCCAGTAAATTAGTAAAGTTCCCAAATACCCACAAATAATGTAAGCTTATTAAAATTACAACAGTCATTAAAATAATTCTATAATTAAAATTTTTCTTCAGATAATAAAAATAAAAAGGAGGATAAATGGATGTCACTCTGCTGTACAGTAGGTTACAAGTGAGTCACTGTATAATGGATATTAACTTTGAATTCAATAATATGGTATCATTGCATAGGTACGACAAACGATTCTGAGCAGCGACGGTTTGTCAGTGTGGATATTTTATATTTGTTATTATTTATTATAGTTTATAAGTTGAATTAATATTATTATAATATGATTATTTTTTATTCGTTTCTGTGGTAATAAACAAATCGTTAGTAATTAAAATTGCGTTTTTAGAGGTTTTTCGTAATTTGAGGGTGGTTTTTCCTGTGGCATTAAATAACTATTGAGAAAATCAAAAAATTACCTTTTTAAGGTACCATCTGGATATATAATATAATATAATATAATATATAATATTATTTATATTGTTATAACTTATTATTAAATATTAATACGGTAGACGGTAAGTTGAATTAATATTATAAAATTACAACAAAATAACTAAAATTGTTATTCTTGGTTATTTAATAATATTCCTAAAAATAAATAATTTCCTCCAAATTTAAACATAAAATAACTATAAAAAAACTGTTTTTTATATTTTTGAGAATTTTTGGTTACAGAATCACTTATCTACGTAGAACCTTGTTGTAAGTTTTCAATCCTTAGTTATAAAAGTAGAACATTTTATAAATTTTGAACTACAAAATCATTTTAAAATTTAAAATTTGATAAATGATATCGAAATTCGAACTTTAAATGCTTATAAAAAAAAGTTGTGCATAATATGCACATTAAATAGCAATTGAAAATATAAAAATACATATTATACATATTATACATATTATATATTATGTATTTTTATATTTTCAATTGCTATTTAAGCAGTATATCAGGAGCCTTGTATTAAATTGTGATGCTTTTTGGCCCAACAAATAAAATTTTATTGATATTTATAGAATAAAAAACTAAAAAAATTGGAAACTGAAAATATCCGTAAACAGCTCAAAATTAGTTTAAATAGGTAATTTTATGGTCCATAGAAAATGATAACACAAACAGTCAACATTTCATGTATCTACGGTCATTTGTTTTAGTTACACTAAAAACCAAAATCGTTTTTCGTAAAAATTCCCGTTTTTACTTTTGACCCCCAAAAGTACCAATTAGATAAGATACTGTTAAAGAAAATCTAAGCACTTTTACCTAAACACATTCTATATATTCTGTGCTTTTACTGTCCTAAAAGGCGATGACAGACACAAAAAAAGTTTAAAAATTAAAAAACTAAAAAAAAAACACACCTTGTAAAATTAATACATTCATTCAATATTTGTTCTTTACCTATATTTTTTTAGTTGTACTTCTAAGGAATTCTAAATATTGCTAAAAAAATATAATAATAAAAATGTAATAGTTATTGTACAGAAATATTTTGAGCTATCCTTCTTAAAAATATTTTAAATAAATCAATATAGGTTGGGTTAGGTCAATAAATTAGTGATTGTAACTTTACTAGTGCTTTCGGTAAAGTGTAAATTAAAATTGTCGTTGGTTTGCTGGTTAGCTGGATAGGATATTATTTATTTTTATTTCGATAACGTAAGTAGTATCGGAGTATATCATGCAAAAGTAACATGATTGAATTAATACAATACTGGTCTAAACGACTTCGTGACTAAACGATAACGTCGATTTCGATAACGTCGGATAATCCATAATATCGTGTAAAACTATAATGTTAATTGCCTATAATTTTGTCCTCGCATTCAATGTCCTAATATACTCGCCACTCGCGCCCAAAACAGCCGCGTACATTTGTCCTAGATCGTTAAATATTATACTACCATGACAGTATATTCACACAAAAGTACTATTTAAATAGTAAGAAAAAAAAATTCTACCATACCTATATAATATATTAATATGTGAATCAAACTTATTGATAACATGTACTATAAATAGTAGATAAGATTAACAATAATTACTTAATCGTTATTTAATTATTTTTATAATTTTGGATATTAAGCTATTTTTATTTTTTTCCCAATTTTGATCCGCTACATGTGTGTGAGTGGGAACCACGTAAGCACTAATTCTTTTCATGCATCGTGTATTGAAGTAATAACAATGCACTATAGTTATCCTTGTTGAGGGATACAATTAATTATAAATTATTCACCATTACCTCCTCGTAGCTTAGGTTAGGTTAAGCCAGATACTAAATTACAGTATCAAAATAAAGTTTATAATGTATAATATATTTTATATTATAAATATATTGGCGAACAGTCTATTTTATACTGACTGTCTGACCCCACTGAACAATGCAGTACATTTAAAAAAGAAATATTAAGTTAAAGGTACCTACCTACCTATATTTATTATTATTATTTATTATATTCATTAAAGCACATTAAAATGTGTCATGCTTACAATATTATGATAAATTATGATTCATTGTATAAATTATGTAACTCATAATGCGTGAGCAGTAACAGTTTTAATTATATCAATAATTATTATTAATAACATTCGATCTGTTGTATTTTATTATAAATTCGGTGTTCAGGAAACGATTACTCTTGTCGAAAACAAACTTACTTCTATGCTATAGACGGTGGTTGGTCGGAACGACGCGGACCTGGGGACGTCGAACTATTATGTAAGTACTTGCGGCGCGACGGCTGTTTCTTCGTAAGTGAATAATGTATAATAATATTATTATTTATTATATGATGAAGTTTCAAAAATTCAAACTACCTACAAAACATAACCATCAGTCGTTATAAAATGAGGTGAAAACGCCGAAAACAGTACATGAAGGCGCTGTGGCTGGGCCAATGCACAGACGACGGACTACGAATTACGATTAACAGAATTACAGAAGTGGAGAGTGGTCACTGGTCAGTACTCAGTGGAAACGAACAATGGTGCAATTGCACCTTATATAAAAAGATCCACATTGTTACGAAAAGTCAACGAGCGATTGTGACGCCATCTCTTAGTATTTGTCTTTTTTCATCAGCGACATGCACTGTTTTATGACTATTCAGCACATAGACCTATTAACTAAGTCTATAAGTTAATAGGTCTATGATTCAGCACGATTAAAGATATAAATATATCTATATATTATATAAATATATCTTTAATCGTGCTATTTAGTGAATTATTAAATTTTTTCGATACGATCGTCACGGTCGCTCGCTAACTTTCCGTAACAGATCTATAGTTCAAATGGTAAAGAATAAAGATTCGTTTCTAGCAATCCAGCATAGACCTTACTACTACATAATTTTTCAGCCAGTAAATTGTATTTGTTTAAATTACTGCTAGTTCAGACTTCTGGACAACGTGGCTTACCCTCTCCTATGTCAATTACGAAAATATGAGAATGCCGTGTTACGACAAAATTAAAATCTATTCAACGTTTAATTTGATATTTGTTTATTTATATTAAAATATGTTTTATCGATGTATAAATAACAAAAAATGTTATACAAGAGTTATAGTGCAGTTTTCGCTGTACCGATCTATGTAAATTACAATATTGTTGTAGTCGTCCGGCGTTCGCGTGTTCTCCCTTACGATGTGTATTAAGCCACCAGGAGACACCACAATAAAAAAAAAGGCGCCATGTGCAAGCCCGGATTAAGATAATTTTGGGCCCGGGGCCAAACAATTTTAGGGGCCCATAGACACAATCAAACTATTGGGGACCCACCAATAAATATATTTCAGAGATAATTTTTTTTTTTTACTTTATAGGTGTATTATATTTCATTATTTAAATAATTTTTTATAAAATGTAAATGTTTGAACAATGAACATTGTATTATACAGAATAAATTATAAATATTATTGTATGAATGCGTTCATTATTCTAGGTAATATTTAAAATTAACAATTTAACATCAAAAATCATATTATTTTGTTTTCATTTTTATCAATATTATGTACAATAAAATTGTGTATAATTAATTAATTAATATTGTAACTGACTCCCTAATCTTATTCTTACAAGCGATTGCTTATAAAGAGTAGTTATCAACTTTAAATGTAAACAGTGGCGCACACATGATTTTTTTGTCGGGGGGGGGGGGGGTCAAGGTAAAAATATAACACATTTTACAAATAACAAAATTATGCAAATCCTTTAAATATTTTGACTTAAAATTTATACGTACACTATTAGTTTAAAAGTAAATTATAATATGACATAAATACATAATATACTTTTTAATTATTTTTTTGATTGTTATTATAAATCTAAAACTTAACAATAAGTATATTTAATTAAAAAATTAAGAATTTACAAATTTAACTTCAATCTTTTATTTTATGATTTACTCATCTCATTAATTATATCATTAGCAGTGGTGGTCAAACGTGGGGTGATGAGGGGGATAGATCCCCCCATGCATTTTTTTCAATATTTATAACAATTTATAGTTAAGTATATTCTATAATGCATTAAATTTTGTTCTATTTTTTTTTCTAAAAATAAATTATCAAATATTGTAAATTTCGACAGAATGTCAGAATATGTTTATACGTGTTTATATGACACAACTATATTATTAATTACTATCTAGACTCATATCTAGGAACTAGGATATTATTGTCATTAGTAATATTTGGTTGTTTACACAAAATATAATATGGGAATTATCCCCCTCGATCATCGAGAATTCTCAATAACAACTAGCTCTACACTTTCCCAGAACATTGGCCTATACGGGCGATAGTGCGATCGGTAGGTATATTTTACAATATTACGTACCAACAGCCCAAGGTAATTAGTTGGTTGAAAACTTGAAATATCGATTGCTTATTATTTGTCATAACTCATAATATTTAGTTATCACCGTGATTCGTCTTTACTCTTTCGTACTCGTGTTTTCTACTGTAGGTCCATGTAGTATTATTACTTACTATTATACAGTCGGTGTCTTTTGTAATATTGACTATTTTGTCAGCCGTATCCCCCCCCCATGAATTTAAAACTTTCTTCGATATCAATGCTAATTTTAAAGTCAAAATTAGGAAATAAACAAGTAAAGCTGCTTAATATATTCTTGTGTGATGGAAAAATGACGGGCCAGATGGAAAAATAACATATAAATAATACACAGCGCGCCCGTTTCAGCTTATCAATTTGATAAGCTTTTGATCGCCAATAAAGATTAGAACCACGATTAAAGATAGTATGGTTGCCCATCGAATCTAGAAAAGTGTCTACCGAAATGAATCTCCATTATCAGTATTAAACAGCTGGAAATTTACGCTCTAGCGCTTATTTGTTGTAGTGATTCTAAATGCAATTACC
>NC_042496.1:32896923-32902592 GCF_005508785.2 Acyrthosiphon pisum
CTTTAATACTGATTATAGAGATTCATTTCGGTAGACACTTTTCAAGTATAAGAATCATACGTCGATGGGCAACCATACTATCTAAAGCCGTGATTAGAACCAAGGTGGATATATATATCCACCTTGATTAGAACTTCATTTTATCATTTTAATAAATTCAAAGACCATATTATTAATAATGGAGGTAAATGATAATGACATAATATTATTATTCATGTAATCATGTATATACCGCATTGATAATAGAATAGACTATTCTATAATCAATGATAATAGGTATTACTCGGTATTAGAAACTTGTAAAATTTGTAAATTTTAACCTAATTTCGGATGGAGGGGGGCTTTACAACCCCTTAACCCCCCCCCCCCCTTGCGTGCACCACTGAATGTAAATATTATTATGAAGAAGTTAAAATAAATTATTATTATTAAAAATAGTTTTATAGCCAAATCTATAATAGGTACCTAGTAATAATGATTCAATCATCGTTCGCCGTAAATTCGTAATACCATACTCACTACTCAGGTATTCCTATAAATCCCATTTCCTTACCAATTATCTTCCTGCTTAAAATGGACGACATTGTCGATATTACGTTAACATAATAATAACATAAATATCCATTATCGATGTATTAATGTATTATAGTAATATTTAGCAATATTAGCCTTTAGGAAACTTTAATATATTTTATTCAAATATTTCTGATTTATCTGATATTGTCGTCATCTCGTGTGCAAACTTCAAAATTATTTCGTCAACCGATAATATAATAATATTACGATTTATAACTATTGTTACACAAATAAGCTATAACTGCGTATCTGTGACCGATTTTGTACAACATATTAAATAAGCTAAATACTATTTCATAATATTATGTTATAACTAGCTGGAAACATGAAGTAGCGAAGAACCTACATAATATGTATTTAACCTACATATTATTTTATTCCTCAATATACAATATATTATAGGTATAATACAACATTTTTGTAATTATTGTTAACTTTTACTTCAAAATACCTAATCAAAATATTATAGAAAACGTCTTTTATTTTTTGGAGGTGCACATTTTAAACTTAGGAGGGGGGGGTGCACAAGTCCCCTTAGCATATCCCTACAATTGCGACAATGCACAACTGCACACTCATTATATTTCATAATTTTTATTTTTATATTTTGAAGGTTAGTATTTTTTGGATTATTTAGATCTATATTTATTACATTTCTGAAAAGTAGTTTTTTGGTTAAAAGTATTTAAAGTTTATATATGAGCGGTGTAGACAATAGTGCCATAGTGGAACAACATTTTTGCAGGATACACCGTACACACTATAGTACTCATCAAATCTATAGAATGTATTAGTTACATTAAACTCCAAATGTACCTACCTATAATATGTGAAATAACGTTACCTAACCTTTTATGATAATTTGTTATGAAGATATCATATGTAAAAACTAAAAGCTCAGATTTAGCACGTATACGGTTCCTATTTAATATATTTATTATTTTCCTAATATTTTAATAGAAATTATGAAGCTAAAAATGTAGAAATACAGACATGGGACAAACTAAGATACGGTTCATAGCTTATATCATTTATAATAATAATAATTTAAAAACATTATAATTTATTCATAAATTAATATTCTATAAATTCCGCTCTATTGATTTGTTTGAACTATTTGTCGGTATTTTTTTAGGAAATCAATATTATTGCAACACCGTTACAAATATGCGTCTCACTGTACCCTGGGGCGTGGTTTCCCCTACAGATAAATAAATATAGTTAGATATTAATACATAATTATCTACCCTAACTTTTAAATTTGATAGCCATAGCCATTTTTAAAATGTTCAACCACCAACTTTGAGCTAAGTGAAATGGTGTGACGTACCTATTCTTAAAGAAAGTAAATATAAGAACTTACGTATTGTGTAATGTGTATACCGTGGCAGCTTCCTCCAACATTTTAGCTCTAGTTAGGCCACTGGTTAGTTTCTGACGTGATATTTGATCGCTTAAATTAAACACGATTAGGGTCTGCGAAGTAATTAAAATAAAACAATAGAAAAAATAATTTATTAAAATATATTAATTATACAGATGTCAACACAAAAAGTTGGTAAAAAAGTATAGGTAGTTAATATAATATTAAGAGGACGTCACACTACCCGTATATTATGTATTGTCTCCGTTTTATAAATGTACAACATACCAAAAACTGTTCTGCCTAGAATAACTTTACTCCCTCTGTATTCGTAGTATAGTAAAATTACCAAAATTTCACAACGCATAGGGAAAAACTTTATTTGTGTTGTAGTGTTTAAATTGTTTTGATTGCACTAACCAACAATTTTTAATAATTCAATAAAAAAAACAATAATCCTAATGTTCTCAAACTATAACTCAAACATAACTTTAATTATATTTATATGTTATCCTAATAATAAATGTTCTTCCTTATATATGCGCTGTATAATTTTGGTAATTTAACTATCATTCAGTTACAGAGGGAGAAAAATTGTCCTGTACAAAACAGATGTTGCTATGTTGTACATTTGTAAAACGGAGACAACACATACGGGTGTGACCTATATTTGTATTATATAATTTATAGTTTTTCTCCAACTTTTTAGGTTGATATCTGTATGACTTATATATTTTAATAATTTGTTCAATTGTTATATTTTAATTTATGAATTGTTAAGTATGTTATGTTATTACTGACATTTGGGTACTGTTATCATTATTATTATATTGTAAATTAGATATTGCCCGTTTGAATTATAAATAAATATTTATTAAGGTATATCGTATCTATATATACTAGAAGTATAAAAATATGATGCTGGTATGCTGCATGAAGAACGCGCGTGTAGGTGTACCTATCTAAATCACTACTGTTATAATAATGTGTTGTGTGTGAGTAAATATATAATATACTTCAATATAGACAAATAAAAGTGTCACGATCCCCTGACTTAATCATGACTAATCACGTACGGTACCTATAGCGCCATGATGGTTTTCGGACCAGACGCCAATATAAATTCGCAAATTGTGTTTTATTATCGTTTTAAAACAACGTATATGCACATACTATTTGCGTCTAAACGTATGTACTATTTACCTATATAGGTGTATAATAATATATATTATATATAGTAGTAATGATGATACGAACATCCACTCAAGGCCGTATCCGGACGTAATAGGTAACTCACTGTACAGGAAATTGTTGTATCACTGTTTCACCAATATTTTATTGGAATATGTACCATCGAAATCCGAGGTATCATGAGTAGAGATTACAATTCCGGCCCTATTTTACGATTCCGAGATCCTGAAATTTAGTAAGAAAAAATGTCATTATAATTTATATTATATTATTTTTTTTTTTACCATTTTATTTAGTAAAAAATGCTATTATAAATATTGTACTACTTATTTTGAAGATACGAACGCATGAATAGTAGATCGTTTAATGTTCAATCCCTCAGTCTGCTTCTCGGCTTATTCCCTATAAATGGCTGCTGCCAAAAATACAGGTTCTGACTTTATACTAGGTATAATAGGTATATAATGGGAGGAGTAAAAATTAAATACTTAAATGCTAGCTCTAAAAGATGCCCACTCCTACGATGTACCTGTATCTTTTTTTTATTTGATAAAAAAAGTATCACGTAACATTTTATAATAAAATTATTAATACAGTTAAATATTCAAAAAAAGACCCAGGAGTCGTGGACTCCTGAGTTCGTGATCGCAGCGCTATGTCTATGTGTGCATTATATCAGCGAACAGCGTAATATGAGGGGTAATATGGGAGGGGGTACAAGTATACCAGTCATGTGGGTAGCCTCATTCCTATTTTGTTAATGAAATAATCATTTAGAATGTCTCCATGTCTTCATAAATTATAATAACTGTAATATTGTCAAAATTTCATTCAGATTTCAGGTACTAGGTATTCTTCAATTTTTTTTTTCGTTCAAAATTTTTTTCAACGAATTCATCGAATAACTTTAGATAGGTACTTGAATTTTTTGATTTAATTTAAATAATATTTTGAGCTATTGAAGACATTTTAAATTTTAAATTTTTTTTAGTTTTTTTTATATAAATAACTATAAAAAAATGTTCTCTAAACTGCCCTAAACGACTAAACCCGTCTCCATATTTACGCCTCCTACATTTCAATGTAGTTATTATTATAGTACTTTTTGGGATGTATATTTAATCTCCACCTGAGCCGATATTCTCCCAGTTATTCTCCCTGTGGACGTATTTAATGTGAATTCAATGATAATCATATTGTATATGAAAGTCAAGGATATTTTATAATTTATTCTATCTCCGAACGTTCATAAGTCATAATTGTGGATTGACGCTTTATTAGTTTTTTAATATTCTAGTATTAACAACTTATAGGAACCTTGTATTACATTTGTAGGTTTTTTGACTAAACGAATATTTTGTTATACTACTTAAATTGTTATTCTTCGGTTAAATATCAAATTTCGATTAGATATAGGTAATCGGAATCACCTAGTTATTACCTATATAATTAATTGCAAGATCTCGACGATCGCGTATATTCTCTATTATATTCACGTAATCACGTTTTCTAGTATTTATTATATTAATATATTATTACTAATAATTTCATTTCATTTCTTTTTTGATATTATTTACTTTACAGTGAATAATATCAAACTTGTACTTATGGTTTATTATATTTACATTTTTTTCCCTAGTGATGCATAATAAGATAACGTAGGTATATAGTATATAGCTTTATTATTATTATGTTGTTTACTGTGGTCAATATAATTGGCATAACTGTATTATTATATTTTATTAGGTACATACATTATAGGTACAGTCACGTTATTAACTCGTTTTACATAGCTAAACACATTTGTCATCCAAGTGCGTAGTACGACTGTCGACTATATAGTATTACACATAATAATATAAAAGGACAGTGTCATGGTATCGTTATTGACGCGTTGTTATTGCCAATATGCAGTTTCGTTATTATAAACAAACATAGAGTAATAATATAATGTATTTTGACCTGTTCACCGAGAAAATAAAACCAAAAAAGTCCCTACATTATATTTTAATCATTATTAATTAGAAACCAAAAACAATTATTATAGATAGAATTCTGAGAGAAAAAGCGTTTTACTATAATTTGCTATCTTTATCCGATTAAATCTGGGTCTGTAAGGGTTAGAACATTATTATTTTAGATTTTTAGGGGATAGCAATGAATGCATTCATTTTACTATGATATACAGTAGAAACTGGAATATCAGAACTTTCTTTAATAATAAATAAAGTTCGGGTGACGGAGTGGCCGAGTGAACTAATAAGATTTCAGAGATGTTACAATTACCTAACCTAAACTAATATTTCAAGTTTTCTTGGCTTTTTGGACATTTCATCTGAGACTTCATCTGGTGTAACATTGATATCTCTATGTACTGCCAACAACGTTAATCCATTCAAATGATCGTAAAATAAAATGTTAGTATTTTTGTGAATGTTAGTTGGACTATTAGTTTAAGTTTAAGAGTGTTATACTTCAAGCATTAAGTTTCTAGTGCATGTCTTAACCCTCTTTTAACGTTGAAAACATTCTTTCTGGG
>NC_042496.1:32902642-32913279 GCF_005508785.2 Acyrthosiphon pisum
CATTATTTTTCTGAGTAAACCAAAACTATCGAAGAACTATAAATTACGCATAAAAAAAGTTCATGGGGTGGATATGACACCCTCATCCCCCCTCGTGAGCACGCCTTGATTTATTAGTATAATATGCATAGGCGCATCTAGGCCAATACTTTTAGCGATGCACAAAGTCGTTAATAAACGTTAAATTTGATAAATATAATTATTTTTTTTAAGGTGAAAGCCTCGATAATAGTACAATTGACTTATTTTACATAGGTGCTTAATAATTTAAACTAAATTAATATTTTTCATAAATAATAATATATTTTTGATTGATTCTTCGTCGGGATCCAGTGTATCGTGAATGTGTTCGGGTATGTTGTATTTTTATCAGGTCTCTTGCGTGTCTTTACATTCTGTAATGATGTGTTTGATTGAGGTTAAATATCCGCATGTACGACATGTCGACATGTTCTTGAAAATATTATGTTCTTATAAAACACATACCTATAATTTTATACGCGAAAGGTGTAGTTTTTGTTGTACAACTGATCCATGTAAAATTACAATACTATTGTTGACATATTTTGTAGTTGACCGGGGATCGCGTGTTCTCGCTTGCGATGTGGATTAGGCCTACATGGGACACCACAATAAAAAAAGCGCGCAGCGTGTTATACCTCTTGCTTTTAAACAACATGGGTAATGTGATACTATGTAGTTAAGTAGTTTAACAAGCATAGGTGGTGTGGAAACTTACGCGATACTGCACTACCGCAGTCAGTCATCCTACATAGAGTAGGTACTCGTACTTAATTAAGTAATATAGATAAATATATAATACAATATACAAATAATAATAAGATAAAAAGCCTGTATAACATCAGACCGCGGTAGATATTATTAATAAAGTAATAAACTTTTGTAGCGATACAGATTACAGAAGGGGGGGGGGGCTGGAGAAATGTTTGTACGCTTCATGACAAAATTAGATTTTAAAAAATGATTTTTTCTAAACATCAGTGGTCTATTATAATTGAAGGTGCTCGAAATTTCCCCCAAATATTTATATTAGCATTTTCCATACATTCCAACCATAGTAAAAATTTTATATTTTGGAATACGAATAAATGTGTAAGAAACTAATGATACATAATATTTAAGACACTTCCTTTATCTAATTAATACAGTGTATCTTATGTCATTGTACGCGGGATTTTTTAACGATTATTGATCGATGATATGGAATTTCGAAAAATACGGAAAAAGACGTTTCTCTATTTTTTATCACTATGTTTTTTAATGGTTCTGGTCAAGCTTTTTTTCTGAACATTTTGATACTAAAATAATTCATTTTAGTTAGCTAGTTTCTTAACTATGGACCTCTATACTTAAGTAAAATATGTATTAATAATTTTAATTGAAATAATTGATATAGGTTTAATTTACAAGAACTAAATGTTTTCTTCTTATACCTAACTATATTTTATACACTTAAATTGGTAATCTAATAACATGCTTTAAAAAAAACAAAAACATAACTTGTTGGCAAACATAGTTCATTAAAATCACCAAAATCAGTATTATTATTGTAATTATTTATTATTATAATTATAATAAATTAATTACTTTAAATTTTTTTCTTCACAGCTACTTTTTTTACGATAACATAAATTTGGATTCATTATTAGGTGGCTAAGGTAATGGTAGTTGGCATTAATACGTCTTATGTACCTATGTGCTATGGGGGTAAAAATAAATGTGTAATGAAAAAAATGGAATTTTTTTTGCTGCGCTTCTCGTATACACTTCAAATTTGAACCATTCGTATACAATGATATTATTTCATTGAACTCAAATTTAATACTATCCATTATACAGTGACCCACTTCAGACACTTGTAACCTACTGAACAGCAGAGTGACATCCACTTAGCCGCTGTTTAAACATAAAATTAAAATATTTGTATAATAAATATATATATAGAGGCTATTGATAATTTACAATATGTATAGAACTTACTATATTATAATTTTTATTTTAAATTGATTTCCAAAACATTGATAAAATAATAAAATATAGTAGGTATTTATAAACAAGTCAGGAAACTCATTCTGCGAGCGTGCTGAATTCCTGGTTTCAAAATGTATTTAATATAACGCGCAATAAACTATAATTTCATATAAATAATAATTTGGTAACCTTTATATTTTAGTACCTACCAATTTTTAATATTGGCTACCTTGAATCTTTAATTAATATTTACTCATATTTAGACATTTTTTTATACTGGCTAGTACAAATTTACTTTGAATCAAATAATAATACAATTATTTTTATTCAACTGTGGTATTAAAATATTTAGGTGTATTAATAAGTCTCTAGTTAAATTTATAACTAGGTATAGGCAGTACCGCAATTACACCAATTTGGGCCCACGTATAAATAAAATGAATGGGCCGCCCTCCCTCACTCTTGAAAATTGAAAAATTAACCTATTGACTATAGCAAAGTTAATATTTCCAAATTTGAAAACATACTTTGAAATTTTGAGTTTTTACTCATACAAAATAAGGTTAACATAATTAAAACATGTAGGTACCTATGTATTTACAAACAAATAAATGTAATCATTTGTAGCCTTTTTTATTCATTTTAAATATAAATAATTATCAAATAACAAATAAATTGAGCATAGGTACCATACATTAACAGTCAATTAGAAACTCAAAAATAAACAGTATACAGTGAAACCTCTATATAGTGGACAGCCACGGGGAATTAAAAAATGTCCACTATAGAGAGTTGTCCACTATTGAGAAAAACTCTACTTAGTGGACATTTGCGAGAAATTACTAAATGTCCACTATAGGGAGACACTATAAGGAATTGGTTATACACTGTACATGGACATATACATTGGATTATTAATTCATTATTTATTATATTATATGTATATTGTATGTATGTATGTATTAAAAAATGAGTATGTATAAAAATGCTTATAAAAATGTTTAATGATTATGTACAATTAAAAAAGTCTGTAATTTTTTTCTGCTCTTCACAATGAATTTGTAAATTGGCTACCGTTGATAATGCAATTTCATCTTCTTTATTTTTAAAATATGTTTTTAAATTATTTATTATTTCCCAAACTTCTTCAAACGTTGGATTGTATATCGACTCGTATTTTTCTTCTTCTTCTTCGGGTTGTTCGGTTTCTTTTCACTCAAATTGTCTAGATTACAATTGACTATATCTGATATTATTAATGTATTGTCTTCTGTAAGGATATTATTATCTATAGAAGTATATACTCAATTACTTATTACTTAAACGTTTTCGATATGTACCTACATGTATTGTGTCCATTTATGAGAGGTAATTTTTAATTTGGTACCAGTTTATTGTGTCCACGTCCACTATTGGGAGTGTCCACTATTAAGAGGTTATAACGCCTATTATGCACATACATTTTTGATGGGGAATTTAGAAGTGTCCACTATTGGGAAGGGTCCACTATTGAGAGGTGTCCATTAATAGAGGTTTCACTGTACTCATTTTAAAAAAATCATTTATAAACTTTTAAATTTAATCATTAATTAAAATTTTTAAACTGTATAACACTACATTGTAAATGCATATTATGGTTATATTTTAAATAGGTAAAGAATTGTTTTGAGATTTCATTTGGAAACCCCATTTAATATATATTTTGATAACGACCAAAATATTAATTTACTGTGCTATAAGTCCCTAACGGCATCACACGGTTTAAAAATACAAAAATCAATGAAAAATCTACATTTATGTAATAATAGAAAGACACCTATGTGTACATTTTTGAAGACAAAAAATCAAAGAAAGTATTTTAAAAAACTAGTGGCAGAGAGTTTAAATCCGGTGAGATCTCAAAAACAGTCTCATGGGTCATGATACTATAGCAGACAAGTTGTTAATAGGTTAAATAACAACATTTCAGTCTCATCTCTAATTTAACATCTTACTGGTCAACAATATATTATATTCATAAAATAATTTTGTACATACCATAATTATCGTAAAACGCAAAAGACACGTTGATGTATGATAATGCTGTGTACAAAATAAAACTGATCTATTGTTCAATCTTTATTAATAATTATTATTATAACAAAATGATTTTATTTTTAATTTTTATATATTTTTAAATTTTTATCATTGGGTTGGGTCCCATTAGGGTTGGGCAAGCCCGGGGTGAACGTTTTAAATGAGGCCCTTGTACGAAAAAAAAAATATTAATGTATATAATGTGTTCCGGGGTGAAGTGACCAGCCGACGTCATATTAAAGTATACCAAAAATGATAAAGAAATAGCCTTTAAAGATTGGGTCTAACTTTTTTATTTTTTGAGTTATGGGGCAAACTTTTTTTATCAAAATCATATATTTCACGCATTTGTTTATGTATTTTCAAAAGTTTTTAACATTTTTATGTTATTATTTTAAAGCTATTAATTGTTTTATCAACACTCCAAAATACACAATTGAACTAGAAATGCACTAATTATTTTTATTAAATTAAAAAAGTAGAAAAAAGTTGGCAAAAATTAGCATTTTTTAAAGGAAATCGTGTATTATTCCAAATAATTGATTAGGTACTTGGTATGGGTTTTTTTTGTATTATTCTGCTAAATTATACTGAATAACACATTAATATACCTAGAATACCTTGAAAGTTTGGTTTTCATAATATATTCCTATTAATCGTCACAATCTTAGTTTTCCTAGGATTGAGGCGGTTATAATTGGTCGTCATTCGTTTAATTTTATACTATTCGGTAAATTTTAGTTGTTATAATACAAAAAACAAAAACTCATAGTTAATAATGAATTATTTGGAATAATGTACAATTTCTTTTTAAAAATACTAATTTTTGCCAACTTTTTTCTCTTTTTTTAAATTTAATAAAAATAATTAGCACATTTCTGGATTAATTGCGTATATGTCAGTTTATAGGACAATTAAATAGCTTTAAAATAAAAATAAAATTACGTCAAAATGTTGAAAAGTTTTGAAGATACATCATACATTAACAAATGCGTGATACGCATGGTTTTGATAAAAATAAGTTAATTGCTCATAACTAAAAAAATAAAAAGTTAGATTCAATCTTTAAAGGGTATTTCTTCATCATTTTTGGTATACTTTCATATGACGTTGGCCGGTCACTTCACCCTGGAACACATTGTATATTATTTAATATTTTTTTTTTTCGTACAAAGGCCTCATTTAAAACATATTAGGTATATAGGCACATATCAATAAATAATGAATAATATATTAATGTATCACTTTATTTATAAATTATAATTTACAAGCTTTTTTAAAACCCAAGCCTATAGCGAAAAAAGTAATGGACAAATTAGAGGCCCCTAATAAATTCTAACTTTCGAGGCCCGGGGGCCATGCCCCCCCCCCCCCCCTTAATCCGGGCTTGGGGTTGGGACGGTTGGGGCCCTGGGCCGGGCTGGGCGCGTGTGTTTGACACACGCAACACACCCGGTTATTGCGGAACTGGGTACAGGTAGCTAGTAGCTGGTAGGTACCTATAACAGGTCGACGGACCACAGACATAACGGGGATAAAGCTGTACAAAACTCAAAAATCATATCAGGTACCAATAATAATTTCAATTTTTATACAATTGCCTAGGTAGTGGTACTAAAAAGTATTATATTATTTGAAAATTAAGTTTTTTTCTTTTAAACGAGTCGGATTCGGATATAATCGCTGTAGTTCAAGTACGTGCGAGACTTGAAGATGTTAGGTTATAACTTCAATTAATATAGGTACCTGTTTATTTAATATAGGACCTAATGATGTTTTGTTATTTTTGGAATTTAATTAAATAGAAGATAGTGTAAATCAAAGTAGACACATAAGCGTACATTGTGTGGGAGCCCGTCCCCCTAAAAAATACACGAGGCCCTCGAGGCCCCGAAGTATTCCCTTACTTAACCTCGCAAGTATAATAAATTATGTTAATACGTGTTAATTGATATTTGTAGCTTCCCCCACCCCCGATTTTTAATAAAATTTACGCCTATGTGTAGACAAGAAGTTCTAATATAGGAGTATGTCATGCAATAGAACTTTTATTTACCGTAATCTGTATAATCATAATAATACTTTTATAAATTATATTTGTTATACTATCATAGGATCGTACGCATAAAACTAACTATAAAATTCTTTAATACAACTTCGGTGGTTTAGTTTTTTGAAAAAGAAGTGGGTATGTCCGAGATATTATATAATTATTAATTATATTTATATATACTTAATTAATGTACTTCTTTATTTACGAATGATAGGTATTTGTTTGTATTAATTTTTTATACGATCGTCATTGTTAAATATTTTGGGTATACAGTATACATTCAATAGATATTACCCATTGTGCAATAATAAGGATTGTTCTTAAACTGGAACTACGATAACGCGTGTGATAAATAAAACTGACATTTTTTAAAATGAACATCGACAAATAAATGACACAATTAAGACAATCCGAAGAGTAATAACCTGAGCAAATAAAAATTTATTGTGTTCTAGTATTTCAACTGTTGTTTTTTTCACAACCAAATTGGAATTGATTGTTTTGTTTTGCCAGAGTTGTGATACACCTTTGCGTATTTGCGTACCTATACATATATATATAAAAGGATGTGAGAATCCAAAACGCATTTCTACGGTTTAATTCACCCACGACCAACTGTATAAAAGTCCGAGTCGCAGTCTCCTACGATTTATTCATCCCGACACACTCCAAATAACTGTACAGGCATCGTAGACAAAATGTGCACCGTGTGCTATTTGTGGTTTATTCTTGCGTGTTCTCTGTTGATGACAAATGCAAACATTTTAAATGGTGAGTAATAAATGTATAATAGTACTATAGTATAATGATATATAATATTGAACATTTTAATAACTAAAATGTTTTTTTTTTTTTATGCGAAAATTATTTGTAACATTTGTATTAAGATTTATTTGATTAGGTACTATATAGGTACTTGCTGTAGGTTGGCAGGTAGGATTAGGTTAGGTGATCATTCGTATAAATGTACAATTTATTGGTACATTTCATAAAATATTTTAGATTCTCGATTCTGCAAGGCTTGTAAATTTTTAACAATAGTCAAAAGACTTAACATTTTACACTTTCATTGCTGTAATTTGAACATGCTTTTTTGGAATTTAACATAATATTGATAATCTTTAGAAAATAGTTTTAAAATCTAAAGACATTTTCATCTGACCAGAACTTATTTAATGTGAATCTTAGTTGTTTTTATATTGAGGCAGTTAGCATGCGTTGATAGCATGTTTATCTAAAAATGTTACTTTACGGTAATATCTTTTTAAAACTAGTAATTTGTCTTGTTGAATTAATAGGACTATGATTATTTTTTTTTAATGAATAGATGATAATACTATTACAAAAGTCAAATTGAGCTCTATTTTATGATGTTTCAATTTTAAACTCTATGCCGTAAGTCAACTATTAACTTGAGAGGTTTTCAGTGTTTTCACTTTTCATACTTTTCAAACAAATAGTTAAAAAAAAAAACATAATTGTTCAAAACAACTTGTAGAATGTATCAATTTATTAAAAAATAATAATGAGGTTTTGTTTCTGTAGGTTGAAGAGTAATTTCCTGATTTCGACTATTTATTAGTCTGCACTTGTTTATTATTATCAGAAATATAATATCATAGAAATAAGCTAAATTTTACACTAATATAAAATAATTATTTCTTAACATTATTATATTATTATTTGGTTATTGTCCTTATAATGTTAATTGACTGTCAGTAAATAACAATACAAATGAAATAAATTATTAAGAAATTTTAAAAGACCAAAATGAAAATGTGAGTGTTATGTTATTACTTATTTAAAGACATTTTAATTTTTTTTTTATTTGAATATTTAAAAAAAAAAAAATTATAAGAGAAAACTTAACAATACCTGTATATTTTACAAATATTAACTACAAAATTAAAACCATAAAGGTTTTTTTTTTAAATTTTATTCAAATAAAAAAAAATTCAAATGTTATCTATATAATTAATAACATAATATTCACAATGTCATTTTGGTCTTATAAAATTTCTTAATAATTTCTTTTATTTGTATTGTTATTATTTACTGAATATAATAAAAATTAGTAGTACACAAATAAAAAATATATGTTTGATTAAACGTAAACATCATTAAATTAATGTCTAACTTTAAAATAGTTATAAAACAGAAATAAATATTTTAATTTATAATAATGTTACTTATAACTTTTAGGCTTTAATATTTTTTGTTTGGATTTTGGATTTATTATTCTCAATTTATTCAAATTATTAGGTATGTTGCATGATAATTAATAATTATTAATAAGACAAAAAATCTACAAGTTTAATATTTACCTAGGATACAACTAAAATTGTATATACGTATTATTTTTAAGTTTATTACTATTTTATGATAGGTAGTGGAAACTATTATTTATTTACTTATAATAAATAAATTACATTTTAAGTAGGCTCATCAATTCATATTGTTAAGAACATTCAGACAGTTAAGTGTACATTATTATTAAACTCGTTGATTTTTTTTTTTAAATGTTTAGAACTATTAAAAAACCAAAAAGTCAACATATTGCAAACTATTTGTAAATAATAATATTATAAACTATATTTTATTTTATTTTGAACAATATAGAACATTAATAATATTATAACAAGCAAGTTTCACTCAAACTATAGGTATGTACAATCAATACAGAACTATGCAAAACAATTTATATTACTTGATTTATATTGAAAAGTTCTCGTTCAATTACTACAGAATTAACATTATAATAAAGAATAAAACACAAAAACGTGGATATTTGGCTAACCAGTGTTGGACCTTTGGATCAACTGATTGAATCTATGTGCAATAATAACTGAAGAGTCGAAAAATCTTTTAACACAGTTTGAAAGGCACGCTTCTGTTTTTGTACCAAGCTTTGCTGATGGTTTATCCACACACTTCTCCCAACACATTTCACTGATCTCTTGTATCTAGAAAAATAAATTAATTGATAGTGGAAAAGAAGAATGCAGAGCGTGAGAATATTTATGTTACTTGAGCATTTAATTGAGCTTTCTGTTGTTCCATCATTATAACTTTTTGTATTTCATCGGCTTTCAATTTATCAGTAGTTCCGGTACCAGACGAGGAACCCAAGTCAAAACTATCACTATTGTTATTAAAGAAATCTGTCATTGTTGTTTGAATATTTTACGACTATGTTCCCAAATAAAATACTGTCAAACAAAAACTTGGAAAAATTACAAATTCACGTGCGTACACTTCCAAATTGAGAAAATTATAATTATTGTGGAATTGATAAAATGATACCATGCCGGGCTATTATCACTGCATCTCGACTTCTTCCAGTGCTACCAACTGCAAAGTACTAAACCCTATAATCATTGATTAAAATAAGATACTTGTATATATTTCAATCAATGCTATAATTATATTTTTCTTTAGCACGATATTAGGTTCACAGTTCACACATAAATGTATTTCCAAAATAACTTCTATCAAAGAACTCTACGACTCTAAAATTATAGTATCTACTGAATTTATTTTGTTTAAAGTAAATTGTAAGACAATGCACTAAAATATGCAAAATCTAAATTAATGCAACCGAAATGTTATAGGTATGTTATATTATCTATATAATAAAAAAAAAGTGGCCATTTCTCAAATAACGCAGTTTCTTGAAAACTACTACTCAGATTTTCTTGAAATTCAACATAGATATTCAGTTTGAGCTCATAAGTATCAGTCTGAAGTCAAAAATAGCCTAGGTATTTTTTAACGATCACCAGGGAGTCAGAAGTGTAAATTCATTGGTTTATAAAAGAAAAATAAAGAGTGACCAATTAAAGGTCAAATTATAATTTATAATTGCCATAGCAACAAAATAACAGTAACAATTCATTTTTTTAGAAAAAATAAATCACCAATCTTTCTATAATAATAATATTGATCAACAATTTATTATTAAACATATAATATCACGATATATATGCTCAAAAAGAGGAAAACCGGAGATGATCAACTTACATAAAAAAACTCACGTAAAACAGTTATTATTTTATTATTTACTACGTCATTACCAGGCAACAGAAAAGTTAAGATAGATTTTGAACACCATACACCGAATATTAAAAACGAATTGATCAAAGTTTGAGTCATATGGAGTTGGAACATTTAACGGGAAACGAAGTGCACGGGATCAACTAGTTATATAATATATAATATACGCATTACACATATAACCATGCATAAATCCGTAATTTTATATCACTTAAGAGGACGCTATACCCGCATGTGTTGTCTCCGTCTTACAAATGTACAACATAGCAAAAACTGTTTTGCGCGGGAAAGAACCGAGAAGGCTACAATCATAACTAAGAAATGATATTTTTACCACATAAAAAGGAGAACTCTGGCTATGCAACATCGTTTTTATTTTTTTGATATAATTTATATGAAAAAAGTTTTTACTGTTTTGAAAATCATTAGTTTATTGTGTTTTTCAAACTTGAAAAACTTTTTT
>NC_042496.1:32913652-32931768 GCF_005508785.2 Acyrthosiphon pisum
TGCATAAAATAGTTTTTTCTATGTTGTACATTTGTAAGACGGAGACAACGCATGCGGGTGTAGCGTCTTCTTAAGTTAGGTACTTAACAAATAATATGTACGACACTACGACGTACCTATTGTACCTAATAGGTTTGGATAAAAAACATCGAATACTATATTTTATTTCAAAAATTCTGAGGTGATATTATAATTATTAATTAATAATTTCTATGTTATGCACACTTAACTTGTTCTGGTGGCGAAAACCGTGTGCGGGCGGGCTTTGTCGTGCATGTCCTTCTAAATCCTAATCCCTTCGAAACGATTTTTTCCCCCGAAATGTATATTTTTAATTTTCTTGCAGATCGTAATATCGTATTTTAATGTATAATTTGAGTACCTATGACCTATCATATGGGTTCGTGTCGGGATGCTGAATATATTGTATAATTTATTATTGCTTATACAGACTTACAAGAAGCGCAAAAGTTTATGGAGCAGTTGGACTACGATTATTCAGCGGTGGTGGCTGACGCCGCAGCGGCAGCGGCGCAACAGAGGCCCGTCGCCGATTTGTTGTGGTACGACTACGGCGGCGGCAGCGGTATTAGCGGGGGCGTCGGACGGGGAGAAAGCGGCGGCGGTTCAAGCGGCGCTGGCTATTTCGGCGGTGGATTTCCGGTCACGGGTGTGCAGGCCACACCGCTGTTCGGGGCCGACAAACGGGGCGGAACGACTCAGTCAAGCAACGGTGGCATATGGTTTGGGCCGCGGTTGGGCCGCAGAAAACGCCGTGGCGGATCGCCGTTCAGCGGTAGCGTCGTGCATCCCGTTGACGGAAACGCGATCGGGCCGGCCGCTTCGTCGCTGCTGCAACAAAATCCGTTGGCCGCGGGCTCGACGTCCGCGGCGGCAGAGCAGGCCGCTGTCTCGGATCTGATCAATAACGTGCCGTGGGTGCTCGTACCAATCATCGATAATTCCCGTGAGTACATAAAATGGTAATGGTGGAGGAGGGGGAACGGGAAAAATTACACTATATTGAGCGCATCATAAGGTATTGAGATAATATGAGGTTTGCCAATAATTTTTATTAGTTATTTGACATTTTCGTATCGGTGTAATAATACATCCTGAACCTGGGCGGACTGGGTGTCAATGGGCCTGAAATTGGGCCTATCAATAATACATTTTTTTATATAGGTAGTATAAACTATACCGTAGATATTAAATATCAGTATTATGGTACCTTCGTGTACTGTATAAATGTATAATATATATTAATTATGTATTATTAATTAATAACGTGAGCCAACTGGCCAACTGACGATTGCAGTATGGCCGTATGGGTAAGTTTTATAATGCAGTAAAAATTACTGCATAATATGTTACAATTCACTTATATATTAGTATTTCACTGTCTGCCATACCTATATATGGGCTATATGCATTAATTGCAGTCGGGGAGTATACATAAATCTGATTTCCTATGACTTTGAGACATACACGTATCCGTTTGATAAATTATGTTTCAATTTTGTATAAAAACTTCTTTGGACTATGAATAGCATATACTTTATAACACATAATCTTCTAGATTTCGTTCAAAGGGTTTTAAAATAGCTTTGATAATAGTATAATATGGGGGTAGGTCGTATAAAGGTTTGAATCGCATTTTTATATGATTTAACCAATATTTAATTCTGACAAATATATTATAACCTATTTAAATTTGTCTTCTAATCGTTATAACTATATTATAATTTATAACGTAACTACTAACTGTAGGACGTAGGTAGAGTAATATTGATTGAATATATATTTTTATTTAATATATTTTGATTAAAATATGTATATTATTATATTTAATTAATGGGATAGTGGTAATGACTATTATAAGTCTTAGTGGTGAATATAATGGTGATATTGTACTAATATGAGAAATATGACCCATATTATAGTCACGACGTACTTATGCCTGTGCCCCTTTTTCTTTGTTTTTGTTTCACACCCCAGCGTGATTGATCTCATACATTAAATATAACATGTTTCGGTATTATATCAGTTATGACTTATGAACACACCCCATAATGACTCTCTGGCCACTGCCTCTGGTAGTATAATATATATATATATATATATAACGCTTATACTGCCATGTACCTACCTAAATATATTATTTAAGAAACCTGCAGCTGTCCGCCCACCAGTGACTCAGTGATATTATCACAATAATTCGACTTAAAAGGATGGTACTGGTACAACACACGGATATACTGTATTCAGTGCTTCTGTTTATCGTACACGCGTATTGGTATAATATTTCAAGAAATATCCATCTGGACGTCAGATTAGGGTTTCAACGAACAATATATTATTTTGCACGTTTGGCTATGAAAACTGAAGAAAACAAAATTAGTAACCACCTCATACATTTTATATATCATTAATCTAATACAACTTAAAAGTACTCCACATAATATTATAACTTTAATATATTATATAGTAATCTTCTAAAAGATATTGGATTTACTTTTAAGTCATCAAATATTAAAAATGTGGTACTCTATATATTATACCTACCTATTACCTAAATGTTTTATAATATGATGTGTTATTATTTTATACCGGATACAGATAATATATGCCTGTATATTATGATAGTTATAACTTATAACTAATAACTAATAACCGAAGGCTGCAATAATTAATGCTGTCGTACCAGTTACGTGGAGCTACCTACTTAATAAGAGTTAAGACATTTTATATCTTCATTGGAGTACAATAATAATATACCTAGTTAACTATTCCTATTAATCCTATTTCACATAAACAAACTATAGGTAGGTAACATACCTAATCACTATTATCTATTAGACATTTTGAACTGACTTGTCATATGATACCACTAAACCAATCACACAGTATGGACAAACTAACACCAAACCGCAGTATATTAGACAAATATGGTTCTTCAAGACTACTTTCGAAACCATGAACGAATCTCAATAATTTAATGTATAGACTAAAGGTAACTAGGTATACCTAATTTAGATATTATGCGGACGCAACAAAAGTCAAAATTTTTTACAATATTCAATAATTTTATCGGTCAAAAATCATTCTTGTCACTCATAAACAAGCTCATACACTATACATACCTATTACAGTGTAGAAAATCGTGTAACTAAAGAATACAATATAAATCTAAAAAACTAAAATTATTAATAATTAATAAAATCATCATTTAATTAATGTAATAAGTAATGCAATAATTCTATACATTTATTACGGGTAACCGAGTACCTAACTATGTTTAATAATAATTTATATGGTAATATATTGTAAATTTTTAGACTGATATAATATAAGCATGTGAGTTGTGTTCATTTTTTGGGCATGATTGGTACTTTGACATTAGATATTTTCGTGTTCGGTTTTAAAAGTAAGATTATTTAAAATGTAGTACTTAATATTTTTATTTTACTGGTAGTACCTATAGGTATACATATCGTTATATTGTACTATTGTGCGGTATGATCTTGAATCCTTATTTAGAATAATTTTTAATATTTTATTTTGTAATTTTTTAGTAGGTTATTTAAACATACTTTATTAGTACCTATATTACCAGTTACTGCTTAATCTCAAACAGAATAAACGAGATACTAAATCTTGATTACAAGACTGCACAATATATGCGTGTTCACCTATATAATATATAAAACCAAAGTTTACAAGACATATTTCCCTATTCATTTCTGTGCCAAAACGATAAATATTATAATAAAGTAAAAACAAGCCAACAGGAAAGAAGGTTCTGATGGATGATATATTATATCAATATCACCCACATCACCCACATCACCCACCGCGTAATTACGCCGCTGGGCGTGGACGTCGATAACCATCATGTTGTACTAATTTCATAATATCGTACATATTAATATATTATAGTATTATACCTATTATATATTTCGCCGTCCCGGTCTACATAATATACACATGTACTAGGTATCTTTTTTCCAGCAATACGCTTATGTTTATAATCATATGACGTTATGGCAATGACATAGAATAATATTGGGATCTGCCTTAGTGCCTTGTGTAACGTGTTTCGTTTAAAATTGCGTCGAAGCGTATGGTTATCGCGTTTTTTGTTTTGCCGTAATATTATCCGATACTGATACAGACCGCGCGTCGTCGTATATAATATGACACAATATACATTGGGCATTGCAGAATATCACAATATCGTGATAAATTGCCGACCCGACTTAGCCTTTGGGGGGGGGCGTGACGCTGGAAGCCTTCTGGAAACCACCACCATACCCTGCGCCAGACCCTGCGAAAATAATAATAATTACTATCGTTTCACCGCCCCAAATTGCAGGAATAACAAATCATTATATAAAATGTAAATAACGCGTTATACGATCGCCTGTGTAGCTGTACCGTTGCAGGCCACAGTGTAGATCTGTGAGCAGTGTCTTATCTTCGGGTGTTGGAGGCGTGTTTTTGTTCGTACGGTAATACAAAAATAAAATTATATACGCGTGCCAGCAGGCTAGTTTTGTAAAGTATAACTAGTATAAGTATATTTTGTATTCAGAATACTCGAGGACCGAGGCCGGATTGAGTACCTATAGTCTCGGCCCTTCGAGAAATATTTTTCAACTGGCCAATAATTTGGTATAGTGTCATATATTTTAATATTAATAATGGAAACTTTTTTAAAAAAGTATTTGAATACAAAAATATAAATACAAAAAATACGTATACAAACCACGTACCTATTTGAATATTTTTTTACTAAGTATAATATAGCATTCAAATACAAAAAAGTGATATTATTTATAAATAGATAATAAATTATAATTATCATTGTAAAATTGTTATACATAAAAATTATACGAACATGAACATAATGTTCGTTCTAATAAAAATACTGAATCATCACTGTTTCCGGTTTCGACAATTTGTTTAAAAATATTCGTAAAACAGTTCATTTTTTTTTTAAATTCTTGACTTATATAACTATAACTGATTTTGAATATCTGATATCATAATAATTATACGCATAATGACTGTTATTGATCGAATTTCGTATTTTTTTTAAATGTACCTATTACTATAATATTACCTATTAGTTCTCACGTTAGTTTTCTAATATTAGTCTGAATTACATATAACTACGAAACATGGTTGGTTTTAATATAATATAAAAACACTAACTTTTAATGAGAAATTATTATTGAACGGAAGGCGCATGGCTGATAACGCTAACGAGCGCGATGCGCGTGGAGGTATACGCTGTGACTATCGAAACAGTAATGGACCACGTATTTTAATTTTTAGTATTTTAAATCACAGAATATATTACATTTCAAGAAACAAAGGGGTTATCTGCCCCCAGGGTGTCGGCGTGGGCCGACGGGTGGTCTAGACCTCTCCCCCCTCTATAGGCCCCCATAGAAAAAAATAATTTACTTATACTTGTGCGTTATTCCCGGCAGTGTACAATCAAATACAGATGAAGCAGAACGCGAGGAACGGCAGATCGTCGGAGGAGGACGATGACGACGTGGCGTCGCGGTCGCGGCACTCAGCCAGATCGCCGCCGTACTCGCCACCCTTCTCGCCGCGTCTGGGCCGGCAGGCGGTCATGGCCCAGCCGCAAGTGCCCAGGCTAGGCCGCGAAACGTTGCTGTACCGGCGAGACGCCAGAAACGCGTTGTACCAGCAGTCGAACGCGACGCTGCTCAAACAACAGCGGCAGCAGCAGCAGCAGCAGCAACAACATTCACCGCAAACAGCCGCAGAATCGGCGGCGGCGCGACGTCAGGCCGTGTAGACGACTTCCGTGAGGTGCATAACTCGTGCTTTGAACCGAACGATGGGACAAGAACGAAACTCACAAATTCATTATATATGTTATATTATATATTATGATTTAGCGTAGTCGGTATTTTTCGTAGTCTAATAAAAACGATAATGATAATATTATTAATTTAATCCGTTTATTATAAATTCGGGGTAGTCCTTAGGATTTCCAATACTCGTTACGGGAGTTGGACCAATACTACAATATATTATATTTTACATTTGGTCTATAAGTCTGCAAATAGTTGTTATTATTTAGAATTTGGTATACCTAAATGGGATAATTATTATATTTTACAAATTAAGTTTGTATATAAATGACAAATTCAATAACACTTCAAAGTATTACATAATAATCGATAAGTAAGGCGCATGGCTGTTCGTTACCCAGACTCATCGCATATATGGTCAGTTGGTTACATGTTCCATCAATAGTTGTAGTTGGTGCTGTGGATGGGGAACAGCATGAGACACTTATTAGTTATTGGTACCTTATTGTTGAATGGAAAGGAACTTTAAAGTTCACTTGTAAGAGCAAAGAGGGAACATCAATAGTTCTGCAAGGTAATCGACTTGCACAGGAATATTATAGGTTAAACATGCCTATACCTATTAGCCTATACCTCGAACATGCATATGCCTATTAGCCAGACATGATAGACACAGAGCTTTCTGGACCGTATAGTCATGTGGAGGATGGTCTTTACTCAGTATATTTAAGTTTTAGATGACAGAATGCGTTTCGGAATCACTCTAAAGTCTAAATTATATTAGTGATTACTGATTACTGATTAGTCTATTAGTCTATAATATACTCTATAGAACCACAAAAGAGTCTCGTAAAAATCATATTTTATGAAATTATAAACAGTTCAGTTTAGAATTTATATTGTTATAGTCAAGTTAAATTAATTTGATATTTCGATGTGCCTTTATAGTTAAACTCTTAAAATTACATAAATGAAAAATAGATACCTTTATTGGCTTTATTTGTCAATTTTTAAAACATAATTTCTAATTTTCAAAATAACTTAAATAATAAATAAATAGCTTTGAAAACTTTTTATTGAATACAATTCTTCTTATTATTATAATTATATGTATAGTTACAAATTATAGATGAAAAACCCATAATTTAAATAAAATAATAAATAAATGTTGTTTTTTTATACCAGCTTGGTATTTGAAAAACACAATTCAATACTATATATACATATAATGAAAACTGAGATCTCTCTAAATTAATGTATATTTACCTATTTAAATTTTCATATTTTTAGATTGTATTATTATTTATTGGTCATAATCATAAAATATACTCTAAAAATTGTAAAATTGTAAAATTAAGAATTATGCCCTTAAAACTAAAATACCACAAGACATATAAAAATATGCACTACCTGTATAAATAGTTAATATTTTTTTTTTCGTAATGTCTTAAAACTAATATTTATTTCTATCTTACTCGGCAACAAATCTAATATCCCTCAAAAAACATGCAAACCAACATCTTCTGAGCCCTATACACATTGCCTTTTATATATTATTATATATAGATTATTATATTATTGTATAGACGTATACAGTATTGTCTGGTCGGGGAGTGATCCCTATATTATGTTCTAATGAGGTCTTGTTTACAAAACGATTTAAGTCTATATATATATATATATTACATTACCACCGCGAATCATGTGTGCGCTGAGCCCACCAAGACAATATATTATTATATATTGTAATTTGAAGCACCATAATAATATATTGATGCGTATACAAAGTGGTCTGTTTCAGTGCAGGTTACTCTAATTTTTCGAATAGATATTTTTCAAAAAATAGTGTTGTAAGTTCAGGTCCGGGACTTTATGTAGGTATGCACTTAATATGGCAGATTAGAAAAAGAAGTAGTACTTAAAACATTTTAAAAGACGTATATGTTTTGGTAACTTAGGTTACCAAACAATATTATTTTGATAGTAAAATTTTAACAAAGGTTCATATTTCCACCCCCTCTACGTGATTATTTAGTAAAGTTCTGAGAATTTTCAATTTTTACCTTTCAAAAGCACCGGTTTTACTTAATAGATTACAATTTATGGATACGATTTGATAACAATGTTAACAATTTTATTGATATTTTAAATTTATGGATCTTAAGACGTGTGAATGATTTATTGAATTTAAATAAATACATAATACATAACATTTCCATGGGGCCTTCCTAAGGGGCTTTAGCCCTCCCCCTGAATCCGAGTCTGATTATAGGTAGATACCTATTTCGATGTATATATACAATAATTTATATGAGTACAATAATAATGTATACATCCCGTTAAATATTCAATATAATATAGAATGCTACATCGTATGGTACCTATAGAAATAATTAAGAAATACTCAACAGGTTTATAAAAAAAAGAACAACAAATAATAAATAATAAATATACCTATCATTATAACAAAGGTCCAATCTTACTTCTCTCGAGCAGGACGATGGGACTCGATATTCGCGCGGTGAATCATATTATTATATTTACAGGACTCAGTTGCAGCAGCGTTCGATAAAATGTATAATTATTAATTACATGCTTGTGCAAAGATCGTTCCGCACCTACTTTCTGCCCTTCATTATTTCTGTATATAGACATAATATTTTGTTCTGCATACAAAACACTATATTTCAACGGTGGGTAGATATCCGGATACCCCTCCCCTATGTTGAAGGCGTCGTATATTATTGTATTAGTGTATAATATAACAATATGAAAATATTATTATCGTATAATAATATGAAAAAATGAATATTGAACGATCACTATACATATTATATTGTGAAACCAAATTGCAGAAGTTTACACTATGGGCATAATATATTATACAAATCTCGACAAGTAAATGGTTGTTTTTAAACTCAGTTAGGGTAAGTTTAGGCAAATATTTGTTGATTTCGCATGAATTAAGAAACAATCAAGTTACCTATAAGTTAAAAAGTTACAATAAAATAAAATGTCTTACGACTTACACATTATTATACATAATACATTTATGTATAAATATTATATACATGAGGAAAGTCGCCACTGTACCTATGTCTGTTACAGACATAAATAATTGGACCGTTTTCGCGGTGGTTGTTCCATGATGCAGTTGAAATGTGTTATACAAAATAAAATTACATTTAACAATCGAATTGGTAGGTATACGAAATGATTTTTTAAGCATGTTCACCTCAGTTTTATGGTTAAATTATACTTATGCATATTTAAATAAATTCTGATTTTGATGTATATAAATTCTAAATCAAAATTTGAAAGAGCAGGTGTTTTTTTGAGTTATATAACTTTGTATACTAAGGATAATATATGTGTATGGTAATAGCCAATATGTTAATTAACATATTGGCTATTACCATTAAGTACCTTTATGATTGCTTAGATGATTTCAAAATGTTAGTAATCACTATTGATCTTTATATTTTATGGATAATTATTCTTAGTATAAACATTTTAATAACTCAGAAACTACTTATTAGAATTTAAATTTAGGTACATCATCATTTTCAAGAAAATCAACTGCTAAATAATTTTCAGTAAAATGTTAATATAAATTTAAAATAAAGTCATTTGAAAAATAGAAGTTTGTATCGCCATAGGACACTCACGTAGTACAGAAAATATCAGGAATTTGAAAATATGCTTAAAAATTCTAAAAATCAGAATTTGAATAAGAGTATTATTAAATCGAAAAATGAGCATGTTTAAGTATCAACATGTAACGAGTAAGGTACAAAAACGGGGAGTGTACCTACGTTTTACACGAGTAATGTAAGCCTTATATGTACATAAGATTATCCAGCTAATTTGTAGTTTGTACCATGGTTGAAATATACAAGGTTATTGTATTTATACCCCTACTAGATCAAATATTTGATGATAAAAACAAAAATGGCAGCGTAAAGGGACCAATAATAATCAAGTATACATGCGCGGGAATTTTGGATTTGTTAGCTTTTGTCAGCGTGTTTTTGATGATACGAAAAATGTATATTTTTGACATCCTTTACGCAGCCATTTTGTTTCTGATGATAACAATCCGAGTCAATATGCAATAATCTTCTGTAATCGTAAATTGATGATGTCTGTGGAATGGCCAACATGCCAAACTCTACAAATCATCAAGTTAGATACCTAGTTATTCCATATTCATTATTAGTTAATAAAAAAAATTATTATTATTAAATTATTAATCATTATTTTATGGTACGTTTTATAAAAGTGTACTTTTTTTTTACTCAGCCGTAGATAATGTACAAATTATCCGTGTAATTTACGAAATGAACGTTTCATAATTTATAAATAATATTTTTACTTTATCCAATAGGTTGTCTTTAGGTATATAATATTGTATACAGTCATACGGATATATTTGTATGTATACTTCCGTACTTTGCCCAACATTTAATTTATAATAGCGTGGTTTGTTTAGTGCGACGAATCGTTGCAGGATTAATAAATATAATAAACTATTATGTCTCATTATTGCATTCTTTATAATATACACATATAATTATTATGGTTTCGCGTACAATTTTATATACATATATAGTATTATAATAGATAATATATAAATTATATTACTTATAAGTTATAACTAATTATTATATACACTCAGGATCCGCGCTATGGTGATCCTTATATTTACGCGTGGGCAGACGATTCAATCTTTCCGCGCCTAAATGATTATTCATCATTCTTCGACAATAACAAAAAAAGGTCGCCGAAAAGGCTTGTACCGGGTGCGTGGTTACACTTGTTCTTGTTTCAGTTCTAATGCCCACACGTCTTGTGGCCACCCGGTTCTGCCTTTGCTCCGCTTGTGGTGGTGTTGGTGTTCTTGGTGTTGGTGGTCATTGGTAGGATTCAAAGGGTTTCGGGCGATCATCATCTATAAAAAATAAATCATACATTTTAATACCATTTAAAAGTATATTTTGATACAATTATAATAATATTATATAATAGATACTATTATTCAATATTATACGCATTAATATTTATTATTTAATAATCTGCTGCCGCAGTGTGCACATCATATTATAATTATGTATAATATAATATATAATAGCCGTCGTTGATATAATAGTAAATAGATATCGCCCTCGAAGTGTCACGTGTCAGACGTGTAAATACCTATATACACAATATTGTACGATGCCGTCCCAGACGGTTCTATTACAATATATTATAATATAATTATGGCATTATAATATTATGATAAGTGTATTATAATAAAGCGTTTGAACACGGTTATGGTTTATAGTTGATTGCTGGGGTAATCGCGTGGTAAATATATCACTCTCCAGTCATAACATTTAGGGTTCCGCGATATTGCAGGCGCGTGCGTATATTATTTAATTACACTGCAGATGGGTCGGGTGTATAGCGAACGTCGAGCGACTGCATTAAAAACGGCAATCGAATTTGGACGTAATGTGACAAGGTTATAGTAACAGTGGCGTAATAATATTATATTATATTAACAGAATCGCTTGAACAAAAAAAAAATTTTGCATTATACGACATAGTTGGCCGTTTAATAAATGTGTGTGACGCTATATTATTATGCGTTGTTGAAAATTCACTGAATCCTTGATTGATATGTGAATGTAAATTTGGACGCGTATATAGGCGATTTTCTTTGGAAAATGTGCGCGGTTTGAACAATTAATATGTTGTTTTATTTTAAATTGAAATCGATTTTTAGGTGTTTTTTCCCACGATGCGACGAGCGCCGCTAGACAAAACCCAACGTTCGCTTGTATAGATTGTAACGACGTTTTTATAGTAAAAAGGGTTCGAAAAATTACGTTATAAATACGCATAGGTATAATAGTGGTACCCATATGTAAATAATCGTAAATCGTAAATCGTTGCACGAATTTCGAGTATATAGGCCTTAGCTATGGTATATTGCTACAGTGCAGCTACTCGAACATAATATTATACTCCAGACAGATTTTATACGTCCAAATATTATATTATGATTTCTGGTTTCCGATAGTTCTAAATAGGATTTACGGTTTTCTATTTATTATTATCACACGAAAAAATGTCGCTCATCGCTGTATAGTAGGTTACAAGTGGGTCACTGTGATGGATGGTGTTAAATTTGAATCCAATGATAATATAATATCATTGTATAAGAAAAACGATTCTGAGCGAAAACGGTCAGTCAGTCTATGATATTACTATATATACATTTAATGATATTATTGTGAATAAAGTCATTTATATATTTACTTATCTACGTGGACCCTTGTTTAAATTTTTCAATCATTGGCTATAAGAGTTGAACATTTTATAAATTTTAAACTACAAAATAATTATTAAATTTTAAAATTGGTGCATTTTGTCAAATTTGAACTTTAAATGTTTATAAAAAAAATTGTGGCTATGTATTTATAATATTTTTCAAGTGCTATTGTAACAATATATCAGAAGCCTTGCATTAAATTTTCACCCATTTTTACCCAACAAATAAAATTGTATTGATATTTATAGAAAAAAAACCTAAAAGAATTGAAAACTGTCAATGCCCGTAAACAGCTCAAAAAGAGTTAAATATTTTCAAAATGTTATGGTTTATAGAAAATAAAAATATAAACATTCAGTAAAATTTTCATTTATCTGTCGTTGGCCGTATGGAAAATTAGTCTTTTTGTGAAAAGACTAGACTCTTTACAATGGGGTAGCCCGTTTGCGAACTACTTATTATTTTTCCAAATGGCCTGCTGTTTTTCAGGCTTATTACATACGGACTAACAGCATTCAGGCCTTTTAAGAACTACGCAATCATTGTAAATTTTTTCGCAAAAAGACTAATTTTCCATACGGCCTACGACATGTCTACAGTTATTCGCTTTTGAATAATAATAAAATAACAAAACCACTACATGAGAAATCGAGTAAATATCCAATATTGTAAAAATATGAACTCCAAACGCTCATAAAAATTTTATTTTATTTGTTTGTACACATTTTTTTTTGATAAAGGTAGACAAACTTGTAAGGAATCTTGTATACATTTTCAAATCTTAGATTTAAAAAGAAAAATTCTTATGAATTCTCAACTCAAAATGATTTGCTAATTTTCGTGATTTTTCCGTATTTTGTCAATATTTGAACTTTATATGCTTATAACAAAAAACTGTGACTAAGGATTTTTAATATTTTTCAAATGTCATTGTAACAATATAGTAGGAGCCTTATATTAAATTTTCAAGCTTTTTAATCCAACAAATAAAGTTTTATTGACATTCATAGAAAAAAAAACCTAAAAAAAGTTGGAAACTGAGTATATCCGTAAACAGCTCCAAACAAGACAAAATATTTTTAAAATTCACTCAGAATCTAATACGATATTCAATACCAATTTTATTGTATTATAATATACAGCTCACATTATGACAAATACTGTTGTCCCCAATCCCCTCCCCCCACAACTTAAATCTCACACAACCATAATATAATAATTGGTTGGTACAGTTTTAAACTATACCTATATATTAAGTTGTCTAATTTGTAATTGTTATTCATTTTACTTTATGTAACTAACCTTATAACTTATAAGTTATTGTAAGGTTTTTATGTACAAACCTGCTGTTGTTGGGTCTTCTCGGCCTGCACGTGTGGCGTCTGCACCGACCGTTTGGACGTGTGCGCGGACAGGTCGGCTTTGAAACCGTCTGTGTCCGGGTCGTCGCTGTCCAGCACGGTCATCAGGTAACCAATGTAAGACGTGGCCAGCCGGAGCGTTTTGATTTTCGACAGTTTGGTGTCGGACGGCACGTTGGGTATGCAGTCCCGGAGGTCGGAGAACGCGTTGTTGATGCTCTGCGTCCGTCGCCGTTCCTTCTTGTTGGCCGTGTTCCTGCGCTTGACGACGCGCACAACCGGCACCGCCGCCGGCATCAGAGTCGTCGGGGCAGACTCCGAAGAACTGCACTGTTGCTGCATCAGATGCTGTTGCTGTTGCAGCAAATGTTGTCGCCGTTGAAATTGCAGTTGCTGTTGCTGCTGCGGCTGAAGCTGCAGTCGTTTATTGTTGTCATCGCCGTCGTTTGCTTCTTCATCGTTGTCGTTTTCGTCGTCGTCGTCGTCGTCGTCGGCAGCAGAGGCATTGTTGTTACTTTGTTGTGCAGGACGGTACTGTAAAGGGAAACGGCTCAATATATTATGTGTCATTATGATATTGTTTTTGATATCAGTTAAGGCGTTTGATGGTGATGGGTTGGTGGTGGGTTGTTAAATAATCAATCTCTATTTCAACGGTTGGTTAAAGACAGATTGGATAAATTTCAGTTATTTCATCTACTATTTAATATATGATATTATCACATCTCATGATATTACACCTATAGCTGTATTACCCGACCTCGCCTAGGTTAAATTTAAACTATTTAATGTTTCAGGAATTGCTATTAGTTTATTAACCGATCGAGTTTTCGTGCGCAATTACCTAAGATTGGGTTTGAGTATATTATTATAAAGAACTATAGCATATCTATACCATATATAACTATACCATTTTAGGCAAACCTATCTATATATAGGTACGATACCTATATATATAATATTATGTCGTTCGTGTAATATTCAAATAATAACTACCAATTGTAAATTATCTAACTACTATATAGGCTTATACTGCGCTTGAATTATTGAAAGCCGAGGCCGTTTGAAGTATTCGTATTTGGCCCCCTTCCAATAGTTCGAGAGTTGGAATTAAATTAATCGTTAAAGCCCGTAATGAGAATATTGTAAACCGTACGTAATAAGAGACAAAAGCTGAACATAAACTGCGGGTCTGCGTGTTTAATATAAATAGAATCCTGTATATTATTCTGTCTTCATTAAAAAAAAAAAAAAATGTTTGCGCAGTAACAACCACACGCACTGCAGACGCGCGAGAAGCGCGAATATTAAAAAAAAAAAACCGTTTTACGAAAACTTAATGATGATGTACCTATCCGAAATACACTCACGACGAGCTCTAAATTTGTATTTATTATTGATCAGGGTTTTTGATTCGAAAAGAGTATAATATAATATCCGCTATAATATAGTTAATGAGTTAATCTCCAAGAAATTGTACACTGAACGCGTGTATATCCAGCGCATGTGCGAGTGAGTATACTATTACCTTTATATACGTATTTAGATTATAATTAAAACTATATACGACTAAACAAAAATTCTACGTTTTTTCCGAGTCAGTTTGCACCTTTCCGGGGTCGGGTGCCGCGTGCATATGTATAAAATATATAGTGTATAGTGTAGTCTAACACTGCAGCGGTGTGGGATACACTACACGTGTTGGAGTAGGTACCTATATAACATGTAGTCATAACTCCAAACCCATTAAATAAAATCCCAAGTGCTCGACCTAACCCGGAAAGTAAAAAAAAAAAACGGAGGGTAAATTGAAACTGGTCGTATAATAGACGCATATTATATAGGTGCGGGGATGTCGCGATTTATTTTGTCGCACGACAGTTCCGGTGGCGCGTAAAAAGGGACTGATGTACACAACCTTTATAGTTTATAATGTAATAATAATAATGCAAATAATCTTTGCTACGGAATAAAACTCCATTTACGAATAATAACATATTACGAGTATACGATAACTGCAATACAAAATATTTAACATATATCTATATAGTTGTATACTACGATAAATTAATAATAACACTTTAAAAAAAAATATTTTCATATTTAAATACGATTTGAACTCATCAATATTACCACGATTGGAAAACCAATATTAGCCTTATTACCTGCCGCTCACATTATTATTAAAGGAGAGGCCCTGAATTTACGATATTTCAAACAGTTATGTATTGGTATGGATTCCGATCATAATTTGCTTATTTTTCATACAAATGTTCGATGGTTATCAAAAGGAAACGGTCTCAAATTTCTCATTAAATTTAATTATACTATTTATATTTTATATTAATATTTTTGTTTGCATATTAAATAATTTTTTTATACTTAATATTATTACTTTGTAAGTTGATATATAAATTTTTAAAGGGGGGGGGGGATGACATGTTTGGAATTTTACAAGGAGGACGTAGGATGAAAAGGGAACCACTGCATTAAACATTTGAAACATTTATAGGAGAAGATAAAGATTCTGGTATTTTTTTATTAATACTTTTCATTTATTCGCGAATCGATTATAGCTCAATAAGAAATGGACAATCAATGTTACCAACAATTAGTTTAAATAAAAAGACTAAATTTTGGAAATTCCTTTTATAGTGTAGATTATTAATATTGAAAAACTTGAAATTCCATTATAACCCGAATGTAGGGTTTTCGTTCAACATGCCATATTGAAATGTTATTTTAAATTGACTATATTCATGAATTAAGGTAATATTGAACCAAATAAGTGAAATACATTATTCAAGATGAGATCTTATAGTATCTTACCAATAAAAAATAAACTGTTTTAGGGAATTACAGCAAAAAAACTCATAGCAATTTTTCATGAAAAAATGTAGCGTGCAGGACGAGTGGGTTGGCTGGTTGGAAAAATCGTAACCAGTTTTAATTACATTTTTTTTAACGGAAAAACATAGTTTATATAATATTTATTTGTGGTTTTTTTTAGCTTATAATCGAATATGGTAAAAACTGTTCCGCAGTGTTAAATTATTGTTTATAGATCGTGTTTCATGGTTAGATGATCTTCGTCACTGCATTAAACAAAACGTCATATTATATTAATATATTTTAATGTTCGGTCGAAAAGCGTTGTTCATTGGATGGCGCCGCGCCGGCGAGACGGTCGGGGAGAAAACGGTCAGCGACGAGTGACGACGGATGACCAAATAGGTATACCGACGAAAAATGATACGGTTACCCGCTGGTTACATCGACCACGAGTAGGTATACCGTATAATATAATTTATACAAATATACAATGTTATTTTGATGGATGGCGGTCTCCTCAGCCGAGCTTATACCGTGGCTGAAGAGTTGAAGACAGAGTCGGAATACCGCGAGGCTTTATAATATTGTAATATGGAACCTCAATAAAGTCGACTGCACTACAGCACGCCTTTAAACGTATTAAATATAGGGAACCCGACACGAAACGGTGAAGTAGAATCCCGGATTTACACCACGGAATTTTAAAACGGACGCGTTCAAAAGTGGTCGCCTGAACATTTATCGTCGCAATCCAGTGAGGGCGGTCCTCGTTGGACTGTGGTAATAGCTGCTGCACGGCCGTCGGCCACATTGTTTTCAAAATTCTCGATTAGTTTTCACGTTTTTCTTTTTTTTTTCAACGTCTTTGGCAAATCTCGATAACAGCCGTTTGCCAGTCCGTATTAATAATTGTACATATTATATAGTAGTGGCTAAACTTGTCTTAGCGCTGGATCCCGACGAACAACGACGACACTATTCGTACCCTGCACTTCCCGCGATAATTGTGCTTCATGGTAGGATTAAGCGTGCGCAGAACTTCTGGAAGGGTAGTCATACATGAGTACATAAGACACACACATATTACGTATACATATATATATATATTAATATATTTATATTCACACCTAATAGTTATAAAAACTAATTTGGATTATAGGATAACCTCATTCAAGTACATTTACCATACGTACTAAAAAAGTATTTTATGATTGACTATATCAATTATCATGATAGTATAATATTGAATATTGAGGGGAGAAAGTTCGCAGAGCAGACAAGTGCCTACCATGACTACCCCGCGCGCACTCTAATGGGATGCACAAATTCCACGACATAACATAGAATTATTCACGGGTTTCTTGTAGGTGTAGAACAATATAAAGTTTTTTATGCCACGTATTATATTATATGTATACACCACCGTCCACCGACGTCCGCCGTTATTTATAAATTACAATTTATTGCATTTACGTGACCCAAAACTCCACAATAACGCACTATATAGGTACATACTTCAAATCGACGATATTGTATTATTAAAAATATATTTATATTTATTAAGTTACCTACTTATGTGTGCAGTGTAAGCAACTATAGAAGTAGGTACCTATATTATGGCATAATAACATTATACTATAATGTATATTATATCATATATTAAAAAAACGATTATGTAAAATTTTTAGTTTTATATTGATGTTTTGTTGTTACCTATACCATACGTACAAATGCCATACTGCCAAAAAA
>NC_042496.1:32931818-32973576 GCF_005508785.2 Acyrthosiphon pisum
TATAGTTTTTTTTTGGCAGTATGGCATTTGTACGTATGGTATAGGTAACAACAAAACATCAATACCTATAAAACTAAAAATTTTACATAATCGTTTTTTTCCCCTAGAACAGAATAAGCTAAATTCAAGACTCAACGCGGAACAATCTATATATTGTTGATTTTTAGATTTGGAAATCATTGAAAGGATAGGTAGAGCCCGCGTATAAAGATATAATATTATAGTATAAGCACGTGCGTACCTGTGGCGTAAGCTGCTGTCGGTCGAGTTGTGACACGGCGACTGTGGCGTACGGATCGTCATAGGCGACGGCCACAGCGGCGGCCGTTACTGCGGAATTCATGTCACATACATCGGCCGCGTTGTTGTTGTCGTACGCCGCCGGCTTTTCGTCGTAGCCCTGCAAGTGGTCGAGCTGGTGGTAACCGCCGCTGCCGCCGTCGTAGTAACCGACGTTACCGTACTGCAGCAGCGGTTGCTGCTGTTGCTGTTGGTGTTGCTGCAGATGATGACCGTAAAGGCCACTGTAGTCGCAATTGGCCACGGCAGCCGCGGCTGCGGCGGCGGCCTGCAGCGCGGCCACTGAAGATGATCCGTAATTATTGTACGTGATGTCCTCGTACGACGTGGATTCGTCGTCCACGAACGACGACGAAGACGACGCCGTGCTACCGACGACGCACGTCACCATCTGCTGCTGTTCTGCGCCAGGCATCCAGTAGGACGGAGCCGACGGCGACAGGTCCTGGACGACGTAACGCCCGTCGCCGGGCACGGCTGACGACAGTGGCGTGGCCGCTACACCGAGGGCCGTCATACATTCTTGCTTCACTGTAACACGAAAATATCGTTTTGTTTGTCATTGTTATGTAGATACTACTATATAATATGTATTACTGTTCAATCAATTTATTTTATAAATATAACACTTTTATGAATATAAATTCATCTATTTATGTGGTATATTTTAGAGAAGTTTATGAACCAGTGAACCACTACTTATATGAACTATTATGAAGCTATATTTTATGGAAGGTAACTCGTTTAAACTTATAAACTTCCTGATTATTGGAACTGATACTATAGTGCATAATATATAATAACTAGTTTGATTATAATATAAGGTGGGAGGCATGTTTTAGGAGTCGACAGCTATATAATATGCACTGGTCATATTTGTCATAGACTGCTATAATATAAAAATCAGAGATTCGCATCAACCCAAATCTGTAACATATTTAAAATCCCTTGAACAACTGAATTTCGTTTATCCCGAAACCTGGTAAAATTATTTACTTTGGGTACAAATTTCATGTGAATATCAATTAGTGTCAATTTTGTAATACGTTGTTTAAAATTAATTATTATCAAAAGGAATAATTTTATTAAATAGCTGGTACTTTATTAATTATTAAATGTAATAACTATAATAAGTAATAATATAGGCATAGGCACATAAAATGATCAATTTTTTTTTTTTTTTTGGGGGGGGGGCTAGGTTATTTTGATGACATCCGAGAAATTTCTATCTTGTAATATGGTTATAATATTAATATCTATATTTACGTCATGCGTAGGTCTGATCTGATCACTCTTAATTTTTTTTAGGTTTTTTTGTGCTACAAAATACCCGTCTTATTAACCCATATTTTTTATTTATTTCAGCGTAATTTTATTATAATACAATAATAACAATAATAATATTATAAGAGCTGATGTATACCAAATGAGCTAAGATCGTATCTGGTATATAAACCTGTATATTAAAAACATTTATAGACGCCCAAGCGTTTTTTAAAAAAAATTATCCGAAACCTGAGCAAATGGTTCCGATGAAATGCCCTAATAATAATCGTACATGTATTTATTGGATTCACATATAAACTGTAAGTTTTTAAATGTACATTTATTTTATTATAGTATTTGTCATTAAATTGTTTGAATCACTTAAATTTTCCAAATAAGAATTATTTTAGTTACGTTTTTCGTTTGTAGGTAAGTAGTCTAAAGGTACTAGGTCCAGTTACATTTAAATAACTTAAAAAATCTATATGGTTATTAGTATTATAATTTATAGGTACCTATACATATACATTTTTTCTTCATCTAATATGTCAGTTAAAATAATGTTTTTATTTTTATATTAGAGTAGGTACACTTGCGATTTAACTTACGATGATACATAAACACATATTAGATTCCCAGATAATGTTCTCACATATTTAAGTTTGACAATAATAATATATGTCAATATATTCTATTTACTATAATATAAAAATAGTTTCAAAACCGTATATCTGCTTATAGTGTCCTAGTATTGATTGTGTGAATTTATGCTAAACGTAAATGTACAATATATTATGTTATATAGGTACCTATAGTTTACGTCCGACGGAACAAACATTTTTCCAATATTATATTTCTATAGTATATAGGTATTTGTTTTAGATTTTGATAACAATATGCTAAAATTTGAAATTTGTTAGACTGAAAGTTATTAAACAAAAAAGTAAAAATATATTCAAGAATGAATTACAACTACCTATATTACATACACCTACTTTTAAAGAACTTTAAAAAATGTAGGTATACATACACACTTGTTGTTTTTGTTAAATAGCACGCATATCTATATGATCACGCACGTGTCGTGATCAATAAAAAAAAAATGTATTGCTTACCTGAATAATTCGGTTGATAATGTCGAGAAGAATAGTTGATTATATCACTCGCCATGGCGCGCGTACGCAAAGATTGAACACTGTTTTTTACACAGAGACACGGGTTGTAAGACACGCGGGAAACTATATTCGACCACCTGACAATGACGATGACGATGACACCGAAGTCCCGAAAAACGTAAAAAAAAAATTGAGTTTGTGCAACTACTCCGGGGTTTTGGGGTGCGATCGTGATGTACAACACTCGTCGGTCCCGAATGTTTCTGCAACTGCAACGAATAATGCCACTGATCCCTGGCCAAACGCGGGACACTTGTTTCAGCTCGTACAAGTCCCGCCCATCCGTTTCCAAGGGGCGTTCGTCGATATCTTTATTATATATATATATGTATACATAATGCCTCACTCGTATTAACGGGCGTTTATATACGTATATTATAGTATACGCGAGTCGACTCTATATTGTAATCGACCTATACGCGTCGTGTCAAAATAATGAAAAATATTAGACAGGGATGAGTAATTAGTAATTTTATGACTGCCTTTAATGCATGTAGAGAGACGTATAGATATTATGTAGAATATATTATAATGTATGAGTACTATAATAGGTAGCTGCGTTATATACTGCTGCAACTGCAGTGCACTGAATATTCTTATGTAAGTTTTTTTTTGCTTCTTTTCGAGTCAAAGCTATAATATACACGCGTGTATATTATATTATATACAATTTTTGGGTGCTATATGATATGCTCGAATATATATATAACATACAGAGTGATTCACTCAGCATGTTCATTCCTATTTTTCCTATAATTATAAATGCAATACTTAATTCAAATTCTGATATTTAGAATTTTTAGTGTATATACTTAAAGACCGCATATTGTATTCAACTATTAAAATAAAATATATGGAGTGTTCTGTGTGATACAAATTAATAAGTTATCACAAGACACGGGGATTATGTCCTATGGACTATTATTATTTGAAAATTATATTAATATATTAATATTAATCTATTATTAAGTATTAACATTCTATTATTTGTAGACAATTTCTCAAAATAATTAGTATTGGACGTCGATATTACTTATAATATATATTATGCAAAACTATTATACATAGGATTAATATCCTTAAAACCTACATAAAGTTAAATTTCGAATTAAAAAAAAAAACATATCTACTTGAAAATACACAAATAAAAATTTAGTTGCTTCCTAATAGAAAAAAAAATCTCCAAAAGGAAACGACTTCTTAAATAGTATAAAAATGTAAGTATTTGTAAATAATTAGGTCTTTACTTTTTACTTTTTAGGTATAAGTATACCTACTTAAAAATTCCTTGAATATTAGAATTAGAATAAATGCATTATTAAACGATGAAAGGGGCTGCTAAGCAAGATTATAGAATCACACTGTACATATTATATACAATACCTAATACAGTATATACTTATATTATATACAGTATTATAATAATATGTGATATACGATTATATACCTATATAATATAGGACAATGCCTATTATGTATATAAATACAACTTAACTGATCAGCCGGAAACCTGCACTTGATTGACGCAGTCTCTATAATATTATTATTCTACTCAACAATGAACAAATACACGTCGTATATAACTACCCACATAATACACATTTTTATAATATTTACGTGGTGTAATATAAATTAGTTGGCTGCTGTAGAACATTAATCACTGATATATAAGTCTATAATAAAATAAACTAATAGCTGATATTATACTTAAGTATAAATAGTGTAGGTAGGTACTCAGAGGCGGACTTACCATTTTTCCGCCTCTAGGCATTACAACACTAGCGCCCCGTACATTGGCTGCTCCCACGGGGGGGGGGGGGGGGGAGAGTAATGTTCCATGAACTAAAACAAAACTATAAAAATTGTATTTAGGTATTTTTATATTTATACGTACCAACTAAACAAATAAATATTAATACAATTTTGCATAGGTACATTTATTAGGTATAGGACTAGGTACAATAATTAAATAATTTTGCGCCTTGATTTATCTGATCACTCTAGTCTCTATAATCGTAATCGATTAGCAAATTTCTGAGCAGTATGCATTATATAGGAGACGGGCGACAGTGCCAGCGTCGCACGTCGTCGCAATATAATAGTACCTATTATGTAGGTACTGTACATGTAAGTAAGTTCTTATAGGAGAGCTGCAATATTCCATATTGATGGGTATACTCATCTCTATATTATATAAAAATGGATCCTAATCCGTTGTCATGGTATCACGCGTAAACGGCTGGACCGACTTTTTTCCCGGACAACGGTAATTCAGCTAGTACAAGTAAATAAAAGTGTACTTACTGATTTTCATCTTCTGAAAAATGTAACCTGATACGCAGTAAATTCATTAAAACCAATAAAAATGTATCGAGAAATTTTTTTTGGGTGTTTTATAGTTTCCTCGTGAAAAATACAATAACATATCATCCCCTTATAATGTTTAAAAAATTATTGTTTTTACTCGATGGACTAATTTAGTGTTGAAAACTGTTTTATTGTTTCCTGAATGTATTTTGGATTTACTGCTTTGTGGATTATGATGGCATCTCACAGCCAGCTCCGCAAAGGTATATTATAACATGAAAACTGAACCCTACGCTCCGCGTGGATGTTCAAAACGGTTCTCCTCGCAACGGCGCGGCGGTAGTTCGACAGCCGCGGATAGCCTCCAACCGCCAACGGCCAAGTCTAGCGCTTCGATCGACGGCTACATCAAGGCAGGGGCGTCATTTGGGGGGGGGCAGGGTGTACATTTGCACCAACTTTTTTTTAAAATACCTTCTTTGGCCTGCCAACAATAAATAAAAGCGCCGATATACTTAAGTGTTTTATATTATATAATATATTTTATATTTTTTCAGTATTAAAAAAAAAATGTATTGTACTAATGTTTAATTTCCAAGAATGTTTGATGTGATTTTGTGGTCCCACATTCCACAATATTATAATTGATAAAATTATAACACAAACATTCTGAAGAATACCAATAAAATAAATGTCTGGTTTTATTAAGCTAGCTATATTATATATTTGAGTATGGAGGGAGAAAAAGTGTGGAAGTTAGGTATATTTTATTATAATAGTGATTTATACCCATACATTTATTTACCACTGTACACTTGTATCCACAATATAAAATAAATACATTAAAAGTACCTCAAAAATAGTAACAATATTGTGGTATTTTCATACTAATATAAGTGACCTATTAAATAAATTACCTATACAAATATTCTACAGTCTTTGTCCCCACTTGACCCACCAAAAAAAAAATTTTCTATATGGCCTGGTAACGATTTGAATGGCTTGCAAACATTTTGGCACCAACAAAAAAAAAGTGGAAATGACGCCCCTGCATCAAAGGACGTCGATCACAAATTGAAGATCGCTAAAACATTCGTACGACCGACGGCTTGAAACTTCCATCATGTTAACGTCCATTTCCGACTCGTGACAAACAAATGGCAGAGTACAAAAAATGACAAAACGGGTTTTTGCAGAAATGTTTAAGAGACTTGTTAAACGGACAAGTGCTAAACAGTTAATAACGGTGTTCAACAGATTATCGGTTACCCACAATGAACAAGCAATAGTAGTGTTATTTTTCTAGTTTACTTTTTATACAATTTTTTAACTACCAGAAGAATATAATATGCTTCACATAATCTATCCCGTAAAAATCTGAACAGTCAAACAATTTTTCTAATAAAAAATAAAAAATAAATTATAATGATAGATTATATTATTATACTATTATAACGGCAGCAGTTTTGTCGTTGTGCAGATGTGTAATAATACAAAATAACATATTATACTAGATAATTCATGATATTAGATTTTAAACATATGGTTATTGTCATACAAAAATCTCGTTATTTATGTTTTTAAACACTTAATACCATCATAATATAACAGAATTTTGTAACTTATATGGTAAGTTATATTACACTTTTTTGTTTATAATTATATCAAACAATTATAAGGATATAAACTGCACATATCTACTTAAATACTTAATTTTACAATAATAATACAACATTTAATATCTATAGCCATTTATATTGTAATATCGACAAATTAATTATATAATTATATTTTATATAGTTGCAGTATTTCGACATATACTTATATATAGGTACAATAAAATATCTCAACTCATTTATGGGAAAAATTATTCGTTATATTTTAAGATTTTATGGTAAATCGAGTGAAATCGATTTTGTGCCTCTCCATATTATGCAGTGTCCATCTCATCTTATATTCTTTACATAATATATTATTACATATTATTCAGGTATAAAAATAAGATAATTCTACTGATTGTATTAAATCAGTTCAAACAGCACGTTTATAATGTTAAATAATAAATATGTATATCATATACCTATTATAATGACATAATGTTCGTTAAATATAATATAATTAGGTAAGTAAAACTGCTATTAAACTGCAAGATATAACATAATAAATAATAATTGAACAACTATTATAATATTATATTATGCTTTGTCTTTTATCTGAATTATTCAGCAGTGCGTTGTATACAATATAATATACATATTATATTGTTATAACATATAATAAGGTCTGCTACTGTATGACAAGTGACAACTGCTGACAATAGGTATGTATTTTACGGGGAACCTACAAGACCAACACTGTTATATATGTATATATACCGATACATTGATGGAATGTTTTGTTTTTTAAATTAAAACATCAAGTTTTTTTTTATAGTAGGTATATACCTACTGCAGGGCGTAACTCTTTCAACTTTTAGATGAGCAGAATGCAGTGGAATAGGAGTAGGCCGAAATATATCGGAGCATTCGGAGCACTATATTATATTGGTTCATTCTCATGTTTAAAATTTAAATACTTATAACTAATATTAGCTATATATAGCCTGGGTACTGATTCGGAAATTTATCTTAATTATAATATATTATACAGAAATCCTCAGAAATAAAATCAAGAGATAAAAACGTTTTCTAAGGCTAAAGAATGATCGTTTGCTGATAAAGAAATCACATTATACATATTACAGTAATAATAATAGTAATATAAAAGTGGGTAAAGGCGTCGGCGGTAGTTCAGTAGTCGTATAAAAAGGATTTCCGGTGCGCCGGTTCTGTGCGCAGAATCGCTCGGTTATTACTCCGATCAAATCCATTGGCCGGCAACGCATTTCCCCTCGAGTTTCCGGCACGTCCAAGTCCGCCGCCTGGCCGTTTGGGGTTCCGCCTACATGAAAGTTATAATACTCTCACACATAACAGACACAAACACATACGCATGCGCCAGTTTGATAATAATTGTTCATAATATTAGATCAACGACGACGGCGACGGCTTTGCTGCAATTGTTTAAAACGAGCGCACTCCGCGTATCCCTTTATGGCTTTATTCGTGAAATTTGATTATATTTTATATTATATCGCGTCCGCACCACTATATTACACTATGCGAAATTATACGTCTTGATGCGCTCTTTGCATGCCACGCTTCTACTACCTATATAGTATTATATTTTTAGATTCTGAGCGGAGCGAGGAAGCTATAGTGGTTTAACAATGGTGCTTATTTTTTTTTATCCTGTATACAACATTTCTACCAGAAAGAGTGCTTCGATTTCAACATCTTATCTTTTAGAGAATTGGATCAAGATGGTACTTTAGCGAGGTCATTTTTCGATTTTCTCAATATCTATTTAATGCCACAGACAAATTACAAAAAAAGCGCTAAAAATGGAATCTTAATTTCCAACGTTTTGTTTATCATCGCAGAAACGAATAAAAATTATAATATTATACTCTGTACCAAATAAGAGTGCACCGAGCGGCCACGGGCAAAACCGGTTTTCTTACGTAAATTTGGTGCGCTCTTATTTGGTACAGGGTATAGGTATAATATCAATTCAACTTACAGGCTATAATAATTAATAAATAATAATAATATAAAATATCCAGACTGACAAACCCGAGAAACCGTCTCCACTTAGAATCGTTTTTCTTATATAATTATATTATATTATAATTGAATCGATTATACATTGACCCAATTGTAACCTACTGTACAGCAGAGCAGCATCCACGTACCCACCTTTTTTTATAATAATAATAATATGATCGTGCAGGTTAATGATTTATTTAAAGAGTTACAAATTTTTAAAAAGTGAACAATTAAAGTTTTTTTAATATTTTACATCAGAATAACGCATGTGTCCTTATTTGTAAACCACCATATAATGATGTATTATATCTATATATATATATAACTTATGTAAGTACCTATATAATTACAAGGATTGATTATTGATGTAAGGTCCTCAATGAAGGCTATATCCAGTTGATGAACTGAGAAAAAGTAGAATGTTATGAGATAGAGACAGTATTGAGAAAATATAATATATATATCGGTAAAAGTGTATGAGTTAAAGTTTGTAAACGTCTATATTCAAATCGTAAAGTTGATTTTATATTTTATTCAAAAAATTCTATAGAACTGCTCAATTATTATAATAGTATTGTTTTCGTTTATACCAGTATTTATCATAGTAGGACCTAGAGTACCTAGATTATAATATTATATATAATAAAGGCTCTCTAGTAGGACCTATATATAATTGTTTTTCCATTCATGTATAAGGACTCAATTAGAATGCACCAATAAATATGACTATTGAATATTTACCTATATAATATATGATAGATATAATAATTATATTAACTATAAAGGGATTTATAAACAAAGGATTAGATGAGTATAACGTATACTACCTGTATATATAGGTATTAGGTATTGTTTTAGTATCATTATTATTATAATATAGTATCAATTAACGATTATCATACAAATATATTATCTATATATTCTATACACACTTTCTTCATTACTATATATTAAGGGCTGCACGCATAAAAAGTTTGAAAATTACACTGGAGCCGTATTTTGAATTTTCATTGAAAAATATCTCTTTGGAATTGTATTACAGTTACATATAATTGTATTAGATGCCCGCTAACATAATATATATGCGTGTAATAATTAATATATGATATATAATGTAAAATATAGTAGCTTTTTTGACATAAATTTAACACTTGACGTACAATATGAACTCAGAAGAAGCGGCATTTAAAAAATATGTAAAACTAAAACATCATGATACAAAATATCTTAGGGCACGTCACACATATATAGATCATGATTTTTTTCTTTGTATAGTAGCGGGTACCTAAGTACACTATATTATAATTTACGTTAAAAACCTCTTAAAAAGTTTCGTCAAAAGGATCATCTCATCGGTTTCAACTCTCCCGAACCCCTATCTTAGAGCTAGGAGCAGCTCGTGTATTCACGCTATAGTCACTATTGGGTCCCTACTACACAGAGTATATAGTACGTAATATTATCATGTCATATTAATATATAATATACACTTCTCGCGATGTCATATTGTTAAAATGTATTATAAATGATAAGAACCGCACGTTCTATTATATATTATATGCAGTCACTTCTAATGTTTTTCTATACTTCTATATAGAGAGACGTCTGTCACATATAATATCTATAGACATGTGTGTATACATGCGTACACTTTAAGCGCTGGCTCTCTCGTTGACTCCATTAATTTATCATCTTTCACAGCCATTAGTCTACGGGTTTTTTCTTCTTTTTCCACATTTATTCCCATTATATTATTATCCTTTATCCAAGCCATATGTCGTTTATTATTCGTATATAATACGCAATGTCTAATGCCATGCTAACGCATATTCTGCACGTTCTCCCGCGGTTTTCGTTAGATAACCATATCATAATATTATAAACATATGTTTTTGACGAGCTATCAAAAAGTTTGGCACTCGCAACCATCGCGCATAAGCCGTTGGCGGCGTGAACATTTTTTAAAAATCAGGCAAATACAAATTTTGGAAATTAACAATACCGCCTAGTTTATTTCACATTATTATACATGTGCTCTCAAAAGTGAGTGCGCAATAATTAAGCTATAAACAAAGACATTTTTTTACTTAATAAGTAATAACTAAAAAGTAATAGGTAATGTTATTTATTTTGAGACTATAACACTCGGCACCAAGAAATTTCTTATTTGTCACAATTAAAATGTATAGTCGATAAACGGTAGTGGACTATTATATGCCATGGGATATTGGGACTTTACCCAGTGGCGGGGGGTCTGGTATAGTGGGCTACTCATACAAATATTAGAGGCATTCCCATTTATGGCTGTAGAAAAAATATATTGAACAATGAACAATATTGACGTTGAAGATATTATTGACATTGTTAAAAAAAAAATGTTTTTTTGTTATATTAACAACTATACAGCAATTATATAGGTACCTACTTATATATTTTTTAAATTTAATATTATATTCTATGTTTATCAACTGCAAAATAAAGGTATTTTGTTTAGTGGTTACTAATTTAAGGGCAACGCGTGTTCTATACAATTTAAAAATAATCATGCATCTATATTTTATACCCTACAAAAATGACTAAATATATTTTATTCATTTTTAAAACTAAACGTTGTGTATTAAATGTTTTGTTGTACCTTTTATATTAACATACAATGTTAGGTACAGTTTTGTGTGAATGTGATATATTATAAATATTTTTAATGTTTCCATTCTTTAAACTTTTTTAAAAGTTACTGCTTTTTAAATATGTGTGGACTGTGATCTAAAATCATATATATTCCGATATTCAACTACGCTGGTCTATACTCTATAGTTTTGTTATTTAATATGTATTATTATGATTTGTAGGTATTGTTTTTTTTTTAGAACTAAAGTAATAATTATAAGGCATTTAAAAAACCATTTTATTCAAGATCACTATAGGCACCTCTTTTGAATAGGTTTTTTGGCTATAAATGACAGTGCAGTGTTAGCTAGAGAAGGCAATTTTAAGTCAATCTTACAGTGCGTAACAAAGATTAGGTAAATAACACTTAATACCCCATGTTAAATGGTAGGGCGACGAATATCTTGCAGAAGGTCTACACACGAAAAATATGCATATAAATTAATATTTCTCCTAGACGCTGTAGTGCTCGTGGTGATTTCGCGGGGTGTTTGCGTTTACGAAAACGAATCCACAGACTGACATCGTGTATATACTATATATAATACTACCTATACTATATGTAATACTATATATATATATATATATATATATATATAATTTTACGGCGATAAATCAAGGTGCCTATCCTATCTCAGTAAACGTTACCGCTTTTCAGAAGGTCTTCAGAAAGGCTGTTGGTTCGCAGGATCACTGACCGTTTCGTATTACTACATCGCATGTATACACTTAGCAAATTAATAGTAAATTATGTATCTCGCGTAATACTATATTATACATAAAATATAAATCGTCATATACGAGGACGACGGTTGACGATGACAAGTACGTCTCGATGACCCACAGAAATCTTAATGCACGTATACCATAATATATGTACCTATACAATATATAAATATGTGTGCGTGAGTGTGTAAACATGTATGAAAAAAAATAAACGAATAAATATTATAAAAATCGGGTCGGACCCTAATGTCAGGCGCCACTATTATATATAATATATATATTACGACCGTCGACCTTGCCGCGTATACTTACTATATAAGCGGTATATAGGTATATACCACGCGAGTGTGCAGCAATGTCGAAAACCTCTCTGCGGCGCTGCCGGAGCAGCAGCGTGTTGATTAATTTCGGATTTTAATATTTTCCATCTGTGGGGCCGCCCGCCGAAATGTCAACTCGCACGCTGCATGCACATTATACTTATATTATAAACGTCGTATAATGTTAAATGTACGACTGGCGTCTTAGGTATATCGTATATATATATATATATATATTATAATATATGTACCTATACACGCGACAACCTCGATGTGTGCATATATATGTATACGAATATGACGTAAATATATATCATGCACATGCGCGGACTTAGGTATAACATTATCGTGTATATATTTTAAATTTTAATGTGCGCTATTATTTTTGTTGTTTTTTCTGAGAAACCCGGGGAAATGGGACAAATTTTTACGGCCATAATTCTCACACTACACCAGTGGTGGTTTCCACTTTCCACAGGTATATAAACTCAGTTGTGAGTATATGTAAAATATTTTTACTGTCCGACGTTTGCCGTCAGTCGTCGTATTCTAAAATCATTATTTTTGACACAAGCGTCAATGTTATTGGCGTGGTAAACCGTACACCTATAATATGAGTATTCAGTAGGTATATAATATATATAATAGTTATTATTGTATATTTATGTTATAACCGCTTCGATGTGTTATCCGTTGACTGCTGACTGCAGTGCGGGTGTTATTTTTGTCGGACGGAAAACGGCAGTTATTACGATAATATTCATATGTATTTATTTTTGTGTATACAATAATAGTAATATGTAATATTATTTTTACGATTTAGTTATTACTATAATAAAACTTTTTGTCTCAATAAATACGTCACACAACACCTTCTGCCTTCTGGTTTTGGATTTTAGCGCTGCAGCAGCAGTATATAATGCGCAGGCAGTCAGGGGCGCAATTTCAATGAAAAATCTGCGTGTGCTAAAGCCCTTCTACTTTTTACATGTTTTTTTTATGGTGTTGGAGATCAGCATAAAATGTAAATTAACATAAACAAATTTGGGGGTGCTAAATTCAAAATCTTAGCCAATATGCACCTCACGTGGAACCCAAATTATTGCAATCAAACATATTTTAACAGACTATCTCAAATATGAAAACGCAAGAAAAAAAAATTTACCAGAACACCTCTTCGAAATCCTAGGACCCCAATCAGAAAGGAACAGCAGAATGGTGTTTGTTTTTTTATTTTTTTTATCCTGTATACAAAATTTCTACTAGAAGAAGTGCTTTGATTTCAACATATAATATAGTATCTTATCTTTTAGCAAATTGGATCAAGATGGTACCTTAAAAAGGTCATTTTTCGATTTTCTCAATAGTTATTTAATGCTACGGGAAAAACCACCGACAAATTACGAAAAACCACTAAAAATGCAATTTTAATTTCCAACGCTTTGTTTATCGACATAGAAACGAATAAAAAGTAATCATATTATAATATAATTCAACTTATAGGCAATAATAAATAATAAAAATATAAAATATTTAGACTGACAAACCGTTTCCGCTCAGAATAATTTTTCTTATACAATGATATTATATCATTGAATTCTAGTTTAATACAACCCATTGTACATTGGCCAACTTGTAACCTACTGTACAGCAGAGCGACATCCATTTACCCGCTTTTTTCAAAAATGTTGTTTTATTATTACTTTAAGCCATAGGTACCTATGTAAAATTATATTTTCAATTAACTTAAATACTTTTTGAATACCTACCTAATGGTCCTAATGAGTGTTTACCGCGGTTTTAATAATCTCTGCAGATAAATATGTATGCAATATTATTATTTATTATATATTACTTAATTCAGATGGTTTAACCGATGTCGGTAAAAATATTTGATATCATTAAGAAAATGTAATAGTGACACCGATTCTTTGTATAAACTCGTATTGTGATTCTATTCTATATGAAAATATATTAATTTATTATTACAGGATACAAACCACATACAATTTTAGGCCCCTGTACTAAATGTTTTTTGGGCCTTATAAAATATTATTTCATATGAAATAAGTATTCCTATCAACATTTCAAAACAAATTAATTTTAACGGGCCTAACCGGACTCCTGTACTCTAGGTCGAACAGCCCTCCCGTTGTGGTATGACAGGAAATATTATGTAGACGTCCAGTGTTATTGCCTGTGTCACTACAGGCTCAGTTTATGATGCATTTATAGAAGAAACGAAAAACCGCTAATTTGTTTTTTTTACGTCCAACAAGTGCGAGCCCGGGAGACTTACATTCGGTTTAAGATCCCACCGAGTAAATATACCGCACACTTGCATATTATACGATATACGCACCACACATATAATATTATACAGTAACATATATACCAGATACCTACTATAATATATAGTGTATACGAGATACGGTTAATGGTTATAATAATTATATATAACAAATGGGTTTACATATTAACACCAATGATGATTTTTTAGGACGAAAAACGCCAGAAATTATGTGACGTGAAGTCGCTCATAATTATTACTATCGCAGTCGTTAGACATAATAAGGGAGTAGAAAGCCGCAAACGGCCCTTATAGATAAGGTATACATATATGATACATATAACTACATAAGTCGACTTGTGTTTTTTCTAAATTTTTCCTTTCCCTTCTTTCAGTCGTGTACACACGTGTACGCGCGATCCCTATTTGGGTCCGGTCGGCACCCATCGCGTGCAGGCTATTATATCAATATACAATATGTATAAATTGTGTACTTTGTCGGCGTGTCCGTTATCATTTTTTTATTTACGTAACGTCGAGACGAGGGAAACACGAATCCCGTGAACCCACGTCTGGCCCCTTATATATATATATTATGTACTATTATAATTGTTATATATATGTATATGAAAATATACATAATTTAATGATATATGACGTACATACTATGTATCCGTGTATGTATATATATATATATATATTGTACACCGAGGTGGCGCGAGACTATATATATGTGTGTGTGTATCGAAATCGTCCCAATCAACCCTGATTTATTATGTTGTTGTTTTTTTCGGGCCCGCTGTAATTTTTTTACCCATTACCACAAAACACGTGTACCGAAAGACACAAAGTGCCGCTGTAAAAATACAACGTCATATATTATGATACTCTTCAGCAATCTAAAAGTATATAATATAATAATATAATATAATGTATGTTTTACAAAAATGAGTATAATATCAAGACGTGAAACAGCAAACATTTTATGAATTGTACGCAATTCCGTAACGGAAGCGATTTAAATCGTAAGATAAATAGTAAATACACTTACGAATTTTACCGTAATTAAAGCATAAACGTCGACACTAACGTACACTGCACGTGCCAAGTTAGGTGTAAACGCAGTGCGTTACATTTATATTTTATTGACGTGGCCCAAAGATGACAACATGCGTGAGACTTTTGGATTACGTAACCTATACCTTATATTGATTATTCTTATAAAACTACAGTGTTGCATATTATATACTGCGATGTTCATATACAGATATGAATGTGCTGTAAGTATATATATTTCATAATGTATGTAATATTTGTATTAGTTCACTTTTATTCTATTGATAAATTCTATTATATTTTAATAATTTTCTTCTATTTTTTATGTGATTATAATATATACACATTGTGTATTTCATGAATTTTATTTTAAGAGAAACAAATATTAATTTAAATTTAGATTACGAAGGCAGAATAATATTCTACTTATATATACGTCTTGGTAGGTACTTAGGTATATTATATTACTACATATATATTATTAAGTATGCTTTATAGTTTATCATTTTTAATTTCTGTGTAACATATTTTAATACAAGTTATTGCAGAACAAACACATAGGTATTAAAATAAAGTGGATTGTATTATACTATAATAAATGAAAGGCTGGTCATAGTGTTCATACCATGGTGTTCGTACAATGTATATTTTCGTTTTGTAAATTAAATATTATTGTAGTGTGTTAAGACATATTAATGATATTATTATTGTGACTTCCAACGTCGATCGACTTTTATAGACGATTATATTCGGCGGCGATGGCAGTTTTAATGTCATACATACCTCATAATATATAATATAGTACCTAATATATGTATGTATATTGTATACACTGCAGTCGATTATTATTATTTTCAAAATCGCTTTCAAGTGGCTGAATTGGTGAGCTAGGCGTGGAATTTCGAGTGCTTTTTGTCCGTGTGAAAATTGTTGACTTTATTATGATAATATTACTATATAGTATATACTGTACCTATATACTAAAAATATTATATTATTATGCAACCTCCACATAGCGTATTAATATCACATACGTAATGCAGCAGTATAGACGCAATATAGCCCTCTACAATGATTACAAAAAAGTTATTAGTTAATAAAGTTACTATATAAATATATAATACTGTATATTATATACAAATTATTCTAATTACAAATAACAATATTAGTTACAATAATCATTAACCATGGTTAATTGCAGTAATTACTAAACAACAGTATTAAACGAGAACTTGACTTACATTAAAATGTATAAAGGGGAGAGAGATTATAAAATATTGTATTATATTAATACCTATTACCTACATGGCGACCTACAACTGGCTACAAGTATAGGTAATAGGTATAGGTACAATTATATCAACAATTTTGTTTTAAAAAGGGCGTCATTGAGTCACTTTTTAGCCAAAAAGGATCTAGAAAGTTCAATGTAGTAATCATTTTTGGTTAACAAATTGTTCATTAAAATATCAATATTAATATATTTTTATAAATCTATATAAAACTTTATAAAACATTCACAAAATTTTTTGCTCCATACGTATATATTTTAAGAAATTTACTTCTCCACGATTAAGTTTATATTAGGCTGGTTGAAGTATAGATTTGCAGCTTGTAAATACATAAAGATACATACTACATGCCTATAAAGTTATTATAAGTAAGTATATATAGCAGATGGACGACTGACACTATGTGACTATTTTGGAACTCAATTCAAGTCACAGCAACAGGTATTTGCTTTAAAATATATAGTTACTTGAGATTAAGATATATAAAAATAATAATAATACGAGTTCCAATTTAATTTCAGATAATATTATATATAATCCATGCTTTAGAAAAAAATATCCATTTCCACATTATTCACTTCACTGATAACTGAGGTTATTACATATCTTGTGAGTTGTGATATATGTAGAAATAAACCTATATAATATGAATATTATAGAATATTATATATTTTATGCACCTTTGCAGCATATTAGTATAGATCATCTGATTATAGTACCATTGATCATCATCAATAATAATCAATGACAGTAAGTATCAATGTATTACGGCGATTGTGATTTCTTATCCTAGTACGATGTGTAATTATGAAATGCTAAGGTATTTATTAAATCCATATAATTTTATTTTTATTTTTACTCCATCTAGGTACTTATTTTTACTTTTTTTAAATAAGTATTTTTTTATTTATTTATATTTAATATGACTTAAATATATTTTATGAATTAATGTGTAAGTTGTAACGTATCTTTATACATAAATTATACAATTTAAAAATGTATGACATAAATAAATAATAGAATTAATTTTGTGTGGTAAAATATTTGATTCAGAAAGTGAGCTAATGTATTTATATGTATTTTATTTCACGAAGTGTGAAAAAGACGTTTCCATTTCATGAAATGATAGATTTCATGAAATGATAGATTTCACGAAGTGACTACGATATAGATATTTATCATGACAGATTTACCTATAGATAGGTACCTACCTATATATTATATACATTTTAATATGTGATGTTGTATATAAAATAATATTGGTATAGGTTTATTAATAAGCGATTTCGTTTTTATTTTTTCATTGTCTATATATCTACTCGACTCGTATAGGTATATATTAACTTGTAATAATATGCAAACAGCAAAGTATTAGTAAAGTCCAATGGAGTGGCACTGTGTCAGACGTCATTGCAGCAGGTGTTGAGCGTCACGCGACCGCGTAACCCATTGGAACACTTAAACCAAAAAAATTGAGATTATTGGAGTAGGTACACAGTCGAACACCCGCGCATGCGTCTAAACGGGGTCAGAACACGCAAAAACGGCACACGGTCGAAGCGGAATCGGCACGAGGCCGGAGCAGCGTATTCAATACGCGATATGTACAATTGAGAGTAGATCACCAGGTCGCGAAAACCACCGTTTCGCGGTCAATGCCATCAATACGCGCAAAATATATAATATTCATTGTGTGGGTGGTCATGCAAATACGAGAGAGGGAAGGGAATTTTATCTTATAACTTTTTTTCACATTTGTATATATCACACTATATTCCTGCCTACTTAAGATTCTTTAAAAATATCATCCTGCCCACCATCAATTATGCATATACGCGCTTATATATTATAATATACTATATAATTGATGTTTTTATTTTTAGATTTTGAGCGAAGCAATGATGATGACTTCGTATTTTTAAATTATTATTTTTGCTACTGAAGACGCTAAACTTAACAAATATTTATGATTCATTCGCTCAGAATCGTTTTTTTATTGAATGAAACACGCTATACTCGCTCAAAATTTGATTTTTATGCTTCGGAAAACTCTAAAAAATATTCGGTTTTGGAATAATAGGATTTAAAAATACATGTTTTCATTAAAAAAGTAAATCATTTTAATGACAAAAAAAATATTTTAGAAAACGTTTTTTATATAATGACTAATGAATACCTGGAGTTAAATGGACCACCAGGTATATTTATAGACGTAGTATAGGACTATAATAGGTACCGTAGTTTCGAATCAATAATTCTAATGTAATGTCATCATATATCTGGAAATATAATACATAATAATATTACAATGGATACATATTTTATACAATCTAAAAGTGTAAGTAACGCCTAAACTAGTTATTATTGAAAACCGGCGAGATAAATCACTGCTATAAATATATAAAGACAGCTTTCTACTCAAACGTGCAGTTATTTATTAGACAATCGAAAATTGCGTAACGAAAATGCTACAGCAGTTGCGACTGAAATAGCTATATATATTTAATAGCCATAATACATATATTACATACGGCACTCAATATATTTATAAAATATATTTGTATATTATGTATTATATGTATTAATAGGAAATATGAAATGAAATAAGAAAATTTAAAATTGGAGCGTCTAATACGAGTTTAAATAAAGTGTTTTACAACTTCTAAATATTTAAATTCATTTAATTATACCTATATTACATAATACATTGAATAGGTCATGATTTTTCAAATTTCTAAATGAAAATAATTTTTAATTATTATTTATTTTGATTATTCCATATTATTTTAAATTGTTATATCTTATACAAATTATAGTTGAGTTTATCTAAGCAAATGACAATAAATACAATAAAGAGCCTCAATTCAAATTATCACTTACAATACAAGTATAATATTTAATTAATACTCGAATTAAAATGGGTACAGTGCGAATGCGAGTACTGCTTAAAATAAAATGTTATACGTACCTGCGCATATACTACTCCAGGATCCCCGAGCTCCCAGGGCTCACTAAAGAAGCTATGTCGGATTCGTGGTAAGTAGTAGGTAAGGTGGTAAAGTTACCACAAAGTTAGACCGTCTTCGCTTGGAATCGTTTTTCATAGTGTACAATTATTTGCCATTGAATTCAAATGTAACACATCCATTACAATTTAGAGTAGGTAAGGTATATCTAGCTACACTCGACTATACTACTGCGTATATAATAATATACATATCAGGGCGATTACCTAATTTCTTACGTTTTACATTTTTTATACTCTATTTGTAAATTGCATTTTCTCAATAAAGAGTAAAACGTTGTATTATTTTTACTAGGGAAGTATTATATTACCCATGACAAATTATATAGGTATCATCACAGTTGTATACTAGTTTTGTGCAGTAGATACGCATCTTCTTCATCTCCGGCCTATATCGACATATCGTAGTTCTCCACTTCTCATTGGTTGATTTTGTTCTATGTTATATATGTATGTATATGATTGACAGCCAATAAGAAGTGGAGAACTACGATATAGGCAAAGTAAAGAGCGGAGGATGTGTATCAAAATGCTGTCATGACACCTATATAATTTGTCATGATATTACCTAATACAGAAATACATATATATATATATTACACCCACATATTTAGCCAATAGGTAGGTAGGTACATACTTATTAAATTTCTCTGTATATGGTTTAAAGCAGGCAACTTTTACACATATTTTTATCAATAAGCTCGAATTCGATTTCTAATAATGCAACGAAATCACTATATATAGCTTTCGAATTTAAAATAACGATCAAGCCGTATCCTGTCCGTAACTACTTTTATTATTATCTATGTTATTGCGTTTTCTATATTATGATACCACGAGCGTATGTGCTCGTCGGCCGCGTAACAGTTCAAAAGGACCGACAAGCGACTGAGTATATATATATATATATATATACACACATACACAAACAGTAATTTCGTGTTCACTATTCGTATATATATGTCTGTGTTCGTTTAATATATATAAATAGTAAATATACGATAATTATGATTTGGCGCGCACGTGGGGCTACGCGTGTTGTTACTTGTTATTATTAATAATAAAACAATAAAAAATTTCAAACGCCGACGGATGGACGTGCAAGCCGCGCGTGGCGTAAACAGGAACTTTGGTTTATAATAATAATAAAAAATATACGATCACCGAATGCAATGGTTGAACAGAGGTAAATACAATATAACAACATATCGCGATGTATAATGCGATGGCGTTCGTGATCACTATATTAATATATATTTTTAATTCAAACGCAATAGAGACAATTAGACAAAATAAATAAATAATAATATGAATCTTACAAAAATTAAACAAAATAGGTAGGTATATTATACGAAAATATGATTGTGAAAACGACACATCGATGTTGTCGTAGTCGTCATCCGTATACAAGCGCATAGTATCTATTATCTAAATAATAATATATCATAATATCTCTGGTCTGTGTCTGTTCGCTGGTCGCGGATGATGGCCGCCAGCTTTTATAAATGATCTAGCGAGATCTATATAATAATATATTATAGTGGAAAGTGGAAACGGTACGGCCGCGTAAATAAACACACTACTGCACATTATTATAATATGAAACGATTCTATAATATATACGCGTGCGCACACACACACAGACACACACACTCACACACTAATTACGATAAAACTCCGTTTACGAGTTTTTTGGAACTATATAATATCAAAGTTGGCAAACACGCACACGAATTATAATCATACATTTCGTCGGACGTATATAATATATTTCATTGGTCTGTGTCTAGTACGAAACGATAGAAACCAGTCCCCTGTCATGTCCGTCGTCGGACGTAAAAAAATATAAATAAAAATAACAATAATGTATACGTGGTATATACACACATATATCGCGAGGGAAGCGCGTTGTAGAGGTAGGTAGTTTGCCTTTATTTTTCCGTTATTTATTTATGTTTTTTCCGATCGTCGCCTTCGGATCGGAAAAAAACAAAGTCTGTTTACCTTAAAAAAGTAGTAAATCAAGCCGTATTAAGTCGTTAATATGTGTACATGCCCGCATGTATGTATGGTGCAAAAGGCGAATATATAATATATTATTATTATAACGCGCCGTAACACGTCATCATTATGTCGCTATTAAATTGTATAAACACGTAATTGCTATATATAATATAATTTGTTCGTTATCGAGAACTATAACGCATAAACCTAAAGGATCGACGGCAGACGCTGAGTAGATGACATAATAATATATAGTTGCGCAGAAGCGTCACACCCAAACACCCACCCTGCTCCATCGTTACCACATTTTTTTTTTTATATTGCGGGAGTGATAATTGTATTTTATAGGTATACATTTTTATTAATAGGTGAGTAATAATGGACTATGATAAACCACTATAGATTTAGGTCTTACAATTTTTAATCTTTTATCAATTTTTTTAAATTAAATAAATTATATATTTTGAGTTAATACTCACTTGGAAGTCGGAATAAGCAATTTATTCAAATATTTATTGACAAATCACAAATGTTGATAACAATTAATATCTACTGAACATGGTTAATCATATCCATATTATATATTAAATATTTGTTTGCTCCATAGTCCATATATATTGTAGTCATATACGATAAAGAACCCTCTTACAGAGGAAGTATTTTCCTCAAAACTCTAAATAAATGCACAGGACCAAAAAAAATTACCGCTTCATAGAAAAAGATGACCGTTAATGGAAGTTATACTGTAATACTTTTATGTTGTCGACCAGTTCGATTACTAATATATTTTTGTGTAGGTTCTTCAAACGTTAAACTAATATAAATATGAAAATTGATTCGCCATTATTATTTAGATTATTAGATTTGTTAGTGGTAGCATGTCGATGTCCCGGATACATATATTATTCTTTATGAGTCTTCACCAGGGTTGTATTATGCGATTTTAAGATCAAAAAATATTATTATTGTTTTAATATTTTATGATATTACCAGACTTATAAAAACGCTGTAATTTAAAATAATTATATTTGAATTTATAATTTATTTTAAAACAAATATTGCAGATAAACTGATAAAATCATATATACATTATACATACATGTAAAAATATATAGTAGATTTGACCTTACTCGTTATATTATTTAATTTTTTTTTTAATAACTCCATGGTTAATAATATGAGAATCACTTTAAATGTTTAAGAGTAATATTTAAAATTTTAAATTACATTTTCAAATCGATATAATTATATTATGCTATAATTATATGGTCGTTGCGACAATCCTAGATACGGCATGCCAACGTTGCAAAGGAGACGAAAGCGATCGCTACAGCTGCGGCAGAAGTGTGCAGAACAAGGCAATACCCGACCACGAACGAGCCCTTTGCGCATATAATACATAATATAATAGTCTGGTGAACGTCACAGCCGATAATTTGATTTAAAGTCCGCGTGGTGGGTCGGACGGAGGGCCCACCGCCGTTCACGGTACGTTTATTTTTACGATTCCGCGTTGGCTTTTTGCGGGATTAAAACTCGCGGTGGGCGGACGAATAATATGATGGCTAGTACTTAATAATTAATATATATAGCTATATAAGTGTTATATATATTATATAATAATTATATAAGTCATACGCCACTTTTTGGTTATTATTTAGTGCTAGATACATATATATTATATATATATATATCATCCCATGACCCATAGTAAGTGACAAGTGTTCAACTTTTATAGTTAAGGATTGGACGTTTAAAACAAGGTTCCACGCAAATATGTTATATATAAATTACTTTACTCACGATAATATCATCAAATATACTTAGTGATATACGCTGACTGACCGTCTTCGTTCAGAATCGTTTTTCTTATACAATGATATCATATCATTGAATTCAAATTTAACACCATTCATTACAGTGACCCACTTGAAACCTACTGTACAGCAGAGCGACACACACTTGCCCACCTTATTTTTATTTGGTTTACACTTTACTCGTCATAGACAATATTTACAATTAAGGGTATAAAATTTGAAAATTATATTTTATGATTTAGTTGCTAGGTACCCTAATCATAAATGCCGGTAATCTACTGTCCGATACTTATTTAACGGGGAGGGTTGATTCGGTATATTATATCAACAAAAATGACTTAAAAGTTAAAAGGAAAAATGTGCACGTCTCGTTGATATGTTGGATATGTCAGATTTTAATCTTTTTTTTTTAATCTGAAAGATGGGAACTTTAATCAAATCAAAGTCCGAATTTTAATTTATTTTAAATAATGCTTAAATAGAAAAATACGTTTGAAAAATAACAAATATTGTGAATTATTCAAATTCATATTTTAACTTCTAAAATTTAATCAAGCTAAGTTTCGTTAATGGGTGGCCTCATACTCAACATTTCACGTAATTATTATTATTCTTACCACATATACTTAAGAGTTAAGGTGCATAAAATGTATAGATTGTTTATTTCTAATAGATAAAAAAAAACTTCTAAAATTATAATTTTGAAAATCGGGTTTTAATTTGACTTGAGGAAATGTTCTCTTCTTTTAAATTCAAAAAAAAAAATAACGAGATCCTACTATTCTACAGGCCACAGCGCGGAAGAGTGTTACCTGTAAGACATGTTTTTGTACTAAAAATGCACCAGCTCCGGCTATATGATAATTATAGTGAAAACGTATAGGTATACTTAGGTCTTAGATACACAATAAAAAAAATATAAGTCTCATGAAGGCATGTAGCTACATATACTATTACTAGTTAGGTACTGTACTAATAAATAGTAGATTGTAAATATATTCTTGGACTTCTAAACTACAAAAATAAGACTTAAATTTAATTTGAATACTAAAAATGCAAACGAAATGTCGTTGAAACACTAATAATTATATAATATAATAATAATAATGAAATATAATACATGAGTACATGACATTATTGTATAATTGTTGGAGAAAGGCGTTGCAAGTAAGGTCATGTAGAATACTTTGTCTACACCACTATATATTATCCATAACATAATAAAATCATTGTAATACTCCCAATGTACCCATATATACATAATATGTTTTTGGTTTTTGTAAATAATAGGTAAAATCACACGAACGCCGAACAACTATATAATGTAATATATATTATGCCACAGGCTCGGAGGGGAAAAAACGACATTATAGTTCGTTGACTTACTTGGCTTTCTCGCGAGTCCCCGCGTGTACCCGTTTTACCGGAGTTGGTTCGCTAAAAATGGTCAGAAAGAACCAGTCAACTTCCACAGCCTGCCGGCCTTTTCTGCCGACTAGCAGACAGAAGAGCGTTGCAGATCGTGCTCGGCGGCCAGACGGCTCATAACGTCAACGCCTCTTTATTTACATATTTAGGAAAAATCTAAGTACATAACATAATATTCATACAAACGAATAGTCGGGACTGCGTGCACGAGTCGATTGGCCACTGAAAAACCATTGTTGGGTAAGTGATTTAGTTAAAATGATAAATTATAATATTGAATAATGTTATATTGTTATTTTGTTAATCGAGTGAATGCTTTTGCATATATACAGAGTAATTCACCAAGCATGTTCACCCCCTTTTTCTTCTCCAATAATGCAGTTATTGACAATCTAATTTCAAGAATTTTTAAATATACTATATTTTTAAATTTTTGAAAATGTTGTCCTGAATGAGTTTCCCGTGGAGATACAAATTACCGTTTTTCAAATGATAACCCCATTTTCAGCGCTTTCTATTACCACTCAAACATGACCCAATACCGCACTAAATGCATAAGCATAACGCCATAACCCAATACCGCACAGATTACCACATACCCATGATACCACACAGATTTATAAAAATATACAGCCTTTATAATTCCGCACACGAAAATAGTATGATAGATACCATTTGATTATAAAAACCAATACAAATTATAATATAAAAATATTACATAGAATTAAATTCAAATTTCTTAAAATTAAAAACTCAATCCATATTAAAAAATCAAAAATGTGTATGTGTTACAAAATAATTAAAAATAGTATGCATAATATAATAGGGTATTAACTATTAATACGGCTCGTTGTTCGTACCTTTGCCCCGTCGCCCCCTGGGGAATATTTTGTGTCCCATTTTCAGAAGGTAAACCAGGAATTAACGAAAATTAAAAATAATAAATTGTGAGGAGGTGGAACTGAGTACCAGAAATTACTGGGCTACAGTAAAACCAGATGGCTCGCACTAATGCCTGCTATCGAAAAAAACGTTCAGTTATATATGATTTGGTATTTTTATTGGAATTGCCTATATAAAACGCCTTTAAAACATTATCAAACCAAATTCCTACAGTTGTATCTGTTTTTTCACTAACTCCGAGAGTGCGATATTATACCGCTTTTTTACATCGACAACAGTTACCTAAATCTGAACAACATTTTAGTAAGGAATCTAAAAAAAAAAGTGAATGCAGCCAGAAGGAAGCTATTTAGAGAACAAATTGAATTTATAGAATAAAATATATTTTTAAAATGAAATATTAATCAATAATAATAAAAACTGGGTACCTAGTACCCACCTATATACAATAATTGTAAAAGTATTAGCTAATAAAGTATAAAATAAAGTCAAATGAAATACAACTTCTAAATCGTTTCAAAACTATAAATAAATAATAACGATTTAAGCTCAATATAATATCAAATTATAGTTGGTACGTATGTATGTATATAAATATTTAAGTCCTACGTTACTTATGTAAATTTACTATCTATCGTATTTAGGTACTCACTGATGAAAAAATTGGCAGGGTATACGATACAAAATTATAAAATAATAATCAACATTGTGCTGGCCGCTGATCATAATCCGAATCGTGTCGTGACATTTCATATTATGCAATCTGAATGACTATCACTATTTGAGTTTAAAATTTAAATTTAAAATCATATTTTACATTTTAATGTAGGTATTCATGTAGATGTCTATATATTTCTGTGTTATAACACTGCAGTATAAGCCATAATGTAGGCTATATTTAATATTATAGATATTATATTTTAAACACTAAGATAGATCATAATAACATTATTATATACTGCCACAGTGCCATACTGGAGCACTACTGGCCGTTATTTATCTCAATTCTCAGTTAGGCAGTTGTATAATAAAGGTATTTAGATATTTATATAGGTAGACAACAGTTGTTGCTAGTTACTAGGGTTAGACTACTTTTAAATTATTTGTTATCTATATTTTCGAGTATTTTATTTTGTAGGTTAGGTTGTTGTGATTGTAGATAAGAATTTTGTTGTCATTTTAATTTTTTTAAATGATGATAACGTTGTTTTTAACGACTGAATTTAGTTTTAATTTTTTACTTTTATTTATGAGTTTACATTTGTCAGTTTTAATTTGAAACTAATTATTTTTAATTAATTTCCCTCCTTATACGTTATTAGTGTTTTTCTATGTTATCTAATGAGTGATTATTTAATTTACAATTTTTGACTTGTGGCATAACCATTTTGTATTAGTTAAATGACACCTGTCAGTTATTTAACACTTTATAATTCAACATTTTCGATATGTTAAATAGTATTATGATGTATTTATACTTTTTTGTCTGTATTAAATTGTGTCTGGGTACAGCCATAATAGATATTGATAATTCTAGTAAGTAAAAATTCTCAGATAGCTCCTATTCAGTTGATATAATTTTTATGTTGATATTAAATGTTTATAACATGTTCATCTAACTAATATTAAGATTAAGATCTGTGATATAATGTACCTTATTTATCCGGTAAATGGTATAACAATAGGAACATAATGTACATGTACTCGAATATAGGAATGAAGATTTTATTTTAATTGCCATGGCAACGGATTACAGTACTGAATACAAACACAGTGTTTCAAAGTGAGAATTAGAAAGCAAGTGAAAAGTTAGTTTATCATATTTTAGGTAGTAGAAATAATAAGTATAAATTGGTATATTATGTACTTAGTGAATGCAGATAATGATGAAAATTTACTATTATTTACACAACACTTGTTGATCATTTTTACAATTTTGTTGATACCCGCATGGCCACATGATTTTATAATATGATATCGATTGTGTGAATGTCTGCTGTAAAATTAAAGATGTTCGGTCTGAGAGAAAAATTAAACAAATAATATTATAAAAAATAAAAATCAATAGGTACATATTGGTAGGTGAAAACTTTTTTTTTTATTATTTGAAGGGATTATTTACCTAATAAGGGTGACTTAGGGTGTTAGGCCCTAGCAACGGCAGTACCTATTGTCCTATTATGTATTTAATATTATAGTGGTTAGGTTAAATTGTATTGGCTATGCAATATTATTCTTACTTCAATTACACGATGCGATTGTTGTGTATTGTAAGTAAATGTAACTTTTATAGTTTATTCCTTAAAGTAACCTAATCATAATTATTATCGTAACCGTGTATCTACTTAATTAATGTAGGTATTCGGTGATATATCGTTTCGTTTGGCCTTGCTAAAACTGCGGATTTGATATTTTCGTGTACCAGTGTGGCCGACTTTTGACAGATTCGAGTGAAATTGAGATCCGAAAATAATCCTAAAACAATTATATAACATGAGTCAAAAGAGCTGCAACAACAACCGTCGGCCGAATCCCGCAAAGGTGTACGAGGCGTTGCACAAGAAGCGCGCGGCCGAGTGCGAAGCTAGAGAGCAATGGGCCGGTGTAACGCAGTACTTCAAGACGTGGGAGAACAACTCGAACAAGTTCACCAATTGGACTTCTCCACAATACTACAAAAAAAGGTGAGTGTCATGATGCAACCAAAAATTTCCTGCAGAAAGGGCGGTGTAGTCCCTATAATACGTTTCCATTTTAGACTCTGAGCGGAGCGATTTTAGCGTTTTTTTTATTTGTGTCTGTCATCACTTTTTGGGACAATAAAAATGCTTAAATTTTTTCAACATCACCTTTTCTGATAGGAAAGTGAATCTAATTAGTATTTTAGGCGATCAAAAGAAAAAAAATTCCTTATAGTTTCCAAAGCGTCAGGAAAAACAAACAAAAAATTAAGGAAAAACTGATATTTTCAAAAAAATCAATTTTTTATTAGTCTGACTAAAAAATAACCGAAAATAGATAAAACTATACTTTCACTGTATGTCTATATTATAAGCAATTTCTATGCACCATAACCTTTTCAAAATATTTTTAAGCTAATTATAGGATTAAAAAAATCCTTTTAGTAGTTTTATTTTTTTTCTATTATATTATCAATTTAACAATTTTCGGTCGGTCAAAAAACTTGAAAATGTAATACAATGTTTCTCATAAGTTGATGTTAGTGGAAATTAAATGAAAAGTTGAGTGTAAATCTACAAAAATTTTTTATAAGCGTCTGAAATTCAAATTTTGACAAAATACGTCAAAATCATGAAAGTTGAGAATTTCTTTCATGTTGAAATTCATAAAAATGTTTCTTTTTATATCTAAGCTTTGAAAATTTAGTCTTGTATTAAATTTTCCTACTTTTAATAATAAAAAAGTTGGTATATTTCTACTTTACCGGGCACCCTTTTTATTGCATTGTTGTCGGAACTTACGTAGTTAAGTACGCTGAAAACGATGGTGAAGTCCGAATTTGGCACACAAACTTAGTTTTGAAGTTATGGCCTAATGAAGTTCACTATTACGCGATTTTTACGCATTCGATTCTAAAAATGTCAATAAAATTGTATTCATTGAGTCAAAAAGCTTGACAATTAAATACAATGTTCCTCATTAGTAGATTTAATAACAGTTCAGTAATATTAAAGATCCATAAGCACGATTTTTTTTTCATAAGTATTTAAAGTTCAGATTTTGACAAAATTTCGAACATTTTCAAATTACTTTCTAGTTAAAAAATTATAAAATGTTCAATTTTTATAGCTAAGGATTGAAAATGTATAACAACGATTCAAATAAATAGTTTATACTATAACCAAACAATCTAAAAAAATATAAACACAGGTATTTTTTGCTGACATATTAAGTTCAAATTTGAACGAAATTACACATTAAAACCAAGAATAATAATTTTAGTGAGGTGGTTTTTGTTGTATTTTATTCGTGGTTATATGAAAATTTAAGAGTATATTATTATACCTATTTATAATACACACAATGATATTTTCAAATGTGAAATTTGTGAATTAAAAAAATTAATTTATCCTACTGTTGTGCTAATGCGGAATGCCTAATAGTAAAATTAATTACTTTAATCACAATAATATCATCAAATATACTTAGTAATATTATAGGCTGACAGATCGTCAGAATCATTTTTCACATAAAATGATTTTATATTATTCAAATTTAACACAATCCATTACAGTAACCCACTTTTAACTTATACTGTACAGCAGAGTGAAACCCATTTACGACTTACCCGATTTTTTTGTTTTTATACCTACCTATTAATACTATCGTTAAAATGTCGAATAATATCATAATTCGTTGCCTACGCTTTTGCTTCAGTTCCGAGCTACAATTGGAAATGCGAAGACGAGAACAGCGAAAACTCGAGGAAGAACAAGAAGAATTGCAAAAGTGGCGCAAAAAATTACGGGACAGGCAGCTCGAAGACGAGGAATTTAAGGTTTTTACTCGGGTTTTTATTAATACTAATATGTGATTTAACTAGCTATATCGAATATATTTAATAATTTATAATACATAATATGTGGTTATATTAATTGATGGAATTCGATTTTTTTTTCACTTCTCCTCCTTGTCTTGTCCGAAGAAAGGACAAATGAAAAAGAAACCCGTACCACTGTCGAGGCCGAATTCAGCCGGGCAAAAGACACCTTGCGAAGAAATGGCCATGGAATTGAAACGAAAACACGACGCAGTTACAGACAGGGAGATTGAGTTGAGACTTCACGTGAGATCCAAATCGTGCGATCCCAAACAGGCCAAACAAGTGAGTACATTATACTCATTAGTCATTATTCATAAATTATAATATATTATACAGTATTTATTTTATTCTTCTCAGTGTTCTCGTCACGATTTGCATGTATATAGCCTTATGGTAATCTGTCGATGTCGTGACTTAGAAAATATTTTAGGTACCTAGGCACTTATTGCAAAACCGTCTCGTTATTAATTACCACAAAAAAGATAATATGTACTACTTGGTTCTAAGACTCTAAAACATTGATAGGTATTATTAAATTGGTTGCGTAATTGACTAGGTATATAATAATATTACAATATATTTATAAGTAATTAGGTGTGTTACAAATCCTGATTTTGATTACAAACCCAAAATGAATTTTCGCAATTTTTTATTCAAATTGTATATCAAACCCGAATCTAAACTTAGAAACAATTCTATAAACTCTGAGAAATATATTTTCTATATTAACATGGCAAAAAGTACGAAAAATAATTAGGTATCACCCAAACAATGATAAATTTGTTTATCGTTCTTTGTTGAATTCAGTACTTACCTATAGATATTTTAATTCTTATTAGCTTGATTTTTGAATATTCCGAGTTTTCAAGTTTTTAGAACCTAACCAAATAGCCCAAGTAAACTAAATAATTAGATATATTTTGCCTGTTAAATATTTATTCAAATTGATTTATATATTGTTTGGTTGACTAGTACGAAATGCGAGAGCGTGAGCGGTCGTCAGAGTCTTCGTGGGACGACCGGATGGAGGAGAAAAAGTCAGCGGACCAAAAACGGCGAGAACGATCGGAACACGAACAGCGGTTGAGCGAGGAACGGTCGGCGGCCGATCGATTGGCCGAAGTGGAAAAACACCGGACACGACAGGATCGGGCGGCTCAGTTAAAAGAGGAGCTCATCGGTAGTGTGGCTGAATTAAAGTAAGTCTGATAGTTTGTGCGTCCATAACTACATCGTTTCGGTAGGTATGGCTTTTTATACCCTACAACAAATGTCCATTTTCTTAAACGATATTCGTGATCTTGACTTGTACCAAAAAAAACTATAGCACGTTACTTAATCTATAATTTTCTTCTGCTAGGAAAATCTATGAATCAAAAAAATGTTTTTATCATTTTGTATAACTATCACTAGTAAAATCGGTTAGAAACATTTTTATCGTATATCCGCCCAAAAACATGTTCATCATTGTTAAAAAAAAAAAGGGTAGTTATAAGCGCAATGGTATGCTCTAAAAACCATTTATAGAAGCGCTTAATTATTATGCATAAATACAAAAAAAAATAAAAAAAATATGCAAAGTATATGAAACATAGATTTATTAACTGTGTAAAAAGTCAAAACAGTTGTAATTGGATTAATATACCATCAAACTATTTGCATTACATTATTGTTAATTATTTTTGTGTTTTTATGTAGAAACCGTTCTGACCGATGTGACGAGCTCAAGAGATTGGAGTCTGCGTACTTGTCTTTGCAAGACCAGGTAGAAGACGAAGTACGTAAATACGAGCAGTTGGAACGGAAAAAGGTGCAAAGCTTGTCCAGGTATGTAACAAACTAGAGGAAATCAACCACATATATAATGGAATATGGTTTTAACGACTGGGGATTCGTCTGTTTTATAGAATCTTCTTACCTTTCCCCATAGAAGAGTTGCTAATAGTTTTTCTAACATCTCGTTGTATTTTTTAGGGCCAAAGCGCTCCGCCAGTATTTGACCACTTTAAAGCAGAGATCCAAGGAGGTGGTCGAGTTTCTACGAGAAGACCGCAAGCTTTTAGACGACTTGGTATTGACTGTGCGTCGCTCAAACGCCGCGGCATCTGTCAATCTCGGCAGCATGGTAGACACGCTCAGGGACATGTACGATCGGTATGAGGAGGATGAGAGCCAGCGACTGTACTTGATGGACTTCATGTTCGAGTGAGTGTAGGCCATAACTTAATATAATACCTAAAAGTAAGCATAGGCCCAGTACATAGGCTAAATTATTTTGGGAAGGAAATCCCAAATAATATTGGTCAATAAAATCCTATATTTATTCTGTGGGAATTAGGCTGTATGTAAGTTCATAACATGTTTGTGTAATTTTATATTTTTTTTTTATCCTCAGAGAGGAAGCTCGAAACATGTGGCGGTCACAAGAGGAACGCTGGCGGAGAGAACATGCGTTACGCAAGACTGGAATGGATGACCTGTACATTGCGATAAGATCCCAAGTATGAACACATTGTACTTACGTTCGGGTTGGAATGGTTATAATATTAATTTTCGGAAAGTTTTGAGGGAAAATGGGATGGTGATTTGGGTGTAATAATAATTAATAATATATTAAGAGGACATAATACCTTCAAGTGTTATCTTCGTCTTACAATTGCATAACATAGCAAATTGTATGTTCAGCAGAACACGTGTAGCTCTGTTAAATTTTTAAAATTAGAGTGAAATGACCTCTTATTTAAATCTAAAAGTAAGATTATTATTAAGGCAACATCATGGGCTTTTTATTATTTTAAGATGTATAAAGTACAATTTTAAAATACTCATAACTCGCTTTAAAATTAAAATATAATAAAAAGCCCACGAGGTTACCTAGATAATAATCCTACTATTAGATTTTATAAAAAGTCAATTCAATCTAATTTTTAAACTAATAGAGCTACACGTGTTCTGCTGAGTGTAAAATTTGTTATGACTTATGGTACGCATTTGTGAGACAGAGACAAAACATGCGGGTATCACGTCCTCTTGATATTGTGTTATATTATATAATATGCAACATTGGCTCCTTTTTATTTTCCTAGTTGGAAGAGAACATTGATAAATGTTTGAATGAGCAGCGAGTCTTGATCGGTGAACGAGAAAAGCTGATCAGCATCATTGAAAAGGGCAATGACGAACTGAAACGGTTGGAAGCAGAGTCGGCTGAGTTCTACGAACAGCATCCAGACTACTATGGCAGTGACGACAATAACAATGATGGTGTACGATCATCGGTAAGCATATTCTATATGGTGACCTATAATTTGCTCAATAAATTGTTTTTATTTTTTATTTTATAGGATTCCACAGACTATAGACAATTTGAAAAGACCGCGTTGAAGGTAATGGATCGTGAACAAAAATTGATGGTAGAAATGGCTCGAATGAATTTGTTGAATGATCCCAAATTAACAGTGAGTTACAAGTATTTGATTATATAGTAGTATATATAGCTCTATCAAACATTAGTTTCAAATTTGATTCATATTAAATTAAATAATTATATTATATTTGTAATAATATCGGTTCTTCTTTTTTTCCAACTATGGTTTTGAAATTATTTGTATGTATCATATTAATTTGAAATGATTTTTTTTATAAAATTATCAGCAAGGTGAGTTTATGCTCAAATGCATATATTTTATTTTTAACTTTTGAAATTTAATACAATAGTTAAATATTTAAAAGTTAATTTTTTTTTATTACTTGACTCGAATTAAGTATAATTTGCATTTTAGCATACAGTTTCATTGAATTAATAATTGTTTATTGAAAACAAATTTAGTTTTTAATACTTTTGTGGTTTCTTTACTATGAATCTAAATCCTTAGACGCCTGTGATACCCATACATTCTGATAATTTATTGGTAACTTATAAGTTATTATTATGACATTATGTTTTAAATTATTTAAATTTTTATATTTTATTTAAAGCAGCTTTATTAAAAATTTCTAAATTAAGTTTTTGTTTATATTTTTTTAATCTAAAATATAGTTAGAAATGGCAATTCATATTCCGTTAAGTCGACAAAATTTTTCTGTATTATAACATTTGGAATTTTAAATGATTAGCTTGAACGCAATTTTTATTTGAATATTTTGCTTTTTAATATACATTTATTTTTAAAATTGTTTGTTTGTATTTCTCAATTTTTAACAATAAACCAATCAAAACACAATATTTCAAAAAGCATTTATTTACACAAAATGATTAGTTATGATATTAAAACATTTTATAATGTATTATTTAAAAATATTTTTTTATTTTATTCTTTGATATTTGAATTTATGAGGTATTTTATAAAAAAAAAAATAAAAATACGAATATGATATAATATGTAATAATAAAACTTTATATTATTTTAAATTAAGTATTTTAAAGTAACCATTTTAAAAATATATAGGAACAAGTAAAGGTAACAAGGCATTTCCCTGCTAGTATTTTTGAATTGTATATAGTTTTTTTATTAGTTTTTTATTTTTTTATTTGAGCTGTAATGTGTTACAACAACCGGTAATCATAAAATATATTTAACCAAGACTCCTAAACAAGAACAAACGTATTTTCAGAAAAAATAGCTTGAGGTTTAATTTAAAATCCAAATTGTCCAAAAAATAATAATACCTTTAAAATTTCAAATAACAATGATTCAAGAAAAACAATAAATTAATAATTTGTGTCTATGTACGAAAAAATAAATCGGCAAAGTGTTTAATATTATGATTATTTGTTTATTGCAGGATTACAGAAGAAAGAAATCAGTTTGGTAAGTTTATCATACTTTTGTTTTCACATTTAAATTTTATATGACTCGTTTAGCAACTAATATGTTTTAATTTTGTGTAATTTTTCTTATTTTCGCACCGAAGATTAATTGATTTTTAAATTGTTTTCCAAGAATAATTAATGACGTTAAGATTTATTATTCAGTTGAATTATTTTGTTGTTTCATCACTGTCAAATAATTAATGATTTAGGATTTTGATAACAACAACATATTATTTAAATTCTGTGCAATATGTTTTATTTTTTAGACTTTATTGTTTAACTAACTTTTATTAATGCATAAGATTTATTGTAAACATTTGACATTTTGTTATTTGGGAATTAATGAGTATGTATTTTATGTGTGTAATATGTTTTTTAAACGCAAATGTAAACGTCTTTTTGTTTTAAGTGATTTTTATTGTGTAATTGTTTTATTTTAATTTTAAAAGACTATGTAATATATTTTTATGAAATAAACATTTGAGTGTTTGGGTGAATGAACACAGAATTATAATACAATTTGTTATAAATGCTGTCAATAATAATATTATTAACAAATTTATATCAGCTACAGTTTAGATATCAATTATTATATTTAGTTAAAAGATTTGTTTGTTTATTTTGTACAAAAACAAATAGTCTATGACTCATCAATTTATTTCACAAGACATGATAATGAAAAACTTAATTTTAGATTATGCTTAACTTAATATATAACTGAAAAATTCAAACATTTACAGGAAAATAATAATATTTTTAAAGATTGTAAAGAAACCCACGAGGAAGCAGCTCATTTGATGAACAATTGAGCATAGTGAATGATTTCGAAGCCGACCTCAACCATAATCAACACAATGATCATCCATTCCAGTCTGATGTGATGTTTGTCACTCAAATGGTGTGAAAGGAGCTCGACAAGTTCTAGGCAATGGTTTATTTTGGTATTCATGGTCTGTAAAAAGCGTCAGAATGAGTAGTTTATCAGAGAATGAACAATAACAGTTGATAGGCATTGTCGTTGTAGACTTACCTTGAGTCGTGTGGATATGCTGAAATAGTTACAGGTAGAACGGTAAAATGTTTCTAAGTGTTCTCGTTCCCAGTAAAAGTCTGGCAAATCGAGGAGATCCGAACTTAAGTTAATCCTGTGTCTCAGTCCGAACAGTTCACCGGTTTTCTTCATGACTTCTTTCCTGGTGATCCGAATGGGCAATCCGTTTTGCAGATCCTAAAAGAGAAAAAACCGGAGCATATTATAGGTTAAGTTCTTATTGTAAATAATAAGCTAAAAATGATGATCAGGTAATTCATAAGGCATTTAGATATTTTTTCTATTTTATTATATGGTAAACTGGTGATTTTATTTTAAGTCCAGGAAGAACTTCATTCTTAGATTATTTTAAATAACTTAATTTATAGGAATATGGCACCTCAAGTACGCACACAATGAAGTTGCGCCTCTTTACCACTAACATAATTATAAGGTATTAGGTGACGATGTGACGTAGTCTCTCGACTCTCACAATACTTTCCATAATAACCCCACGATAAATTGTCAAATTTTAAAACCCTTAAAACTAGTCTTATAATAATTTTGTTTATAAAACTTTGATATTAGGTCCCCTTTATGGGACTCAGAATTTGGTAACCGGGGTAATTGAGCCACCTAAATATACCACTGGACACGAAAGTTTACGTAGCTATAGAAATGAAAATGTCAGTGGGAAAAATGATTACCCGCAGACCGTAGATGACTCCAAACGAGGTTATAATAATTTTAAAAAGATTAAGTCATGAGCGGTTTTTGTGAGGATTTCTTGACGAATCGACCCGGGTGTGTAAAAAATCAAAGCATTTATTTTTCAACCTCTGCAGTATTCAGTATTATTATAATGTTATGAATTTAGGGCAGATGACGCTGACGCAAATAGCAATATAAAAGTACACAATACCTATCCAAGCACGTCTTGTGCACTTAAAAACCATAAAATATTTAAATATACAATAAACATTTTAATATTCATTATTAATTCAAATTTTGATAAAATCACATATAAAATAAATTAATTTAACGATGAAATCTGAGAATATTGTACCGAGGTATTATGAATAAAATTCATGAGGCAAGGTGTACGAATTATTATTTTAGATTCTGAGCGGAGCGAATACAATATGATGTGAATTTTTTTATTTGTTTATGTGTCTGATGACACTTTTTCTAGAAAAAATGCTCTTATCCTCAATTTTATTTCGAAAGCGTTTTCTGGTAAGAAATTTGATCTAGTTTGTAATTAGGGGGTCGAAAGAAAAAAATTCCCAGTAAGTACTTTTCAAAATGAACGGGAATTAAATAAAAACATTAGATAAAATGTTAATATTATTCTTTATAATACCTAATAATTGTTTGATAACCTTGCAGGTAATATCAACTGCCTACATTTTGCAAAATAGTTTTTCATCGAATACAATGATAATAAAATAATAATCATAATAATAATAATCATAATCATTTATCATTGAATTCAAAACACTTAACAGATCCTATTCAATGACACGCGAGAACACACAGCTGTCGACCCGAGGGGAGGGCGACACTGTATACCTAAACAGCAGAGCGGTCATCAGCAAAACTTGTCAACGGGTTTTTAAAGTTTAAGAAACCTCGATTTCTAATGCCAACCTCAATTTTTTGACATATTCAAAAACTCACTTGTGTTACGACCTCCACGGAATCTATGTACTCTTCAAGCAGCGCTTCCCACGTGCCCAGCTTGACGCTGTGCGCCATCGCGTTGGAGAACGTGTACCGGTCCAAATCAGACGCCGTCACGTCGTCGCTGATCAGATGAAAATTTCCCTTTTGGATCGAACTCTTTCTATAAATAAACAAAAGCGAAAGAGTTAGATGTTTTGTACGAAACACGACGGCGATCGCAGCTGCAGCGTTCATTCCCAGCTGCATCTTCACCGACCACAACACTTTACCCACTACACCTAACCCATTTGGGGCTGTGAATTTGTAGGATAATGTAAGTTTGAATTAATGATAGTATCAATGATTTCAATTTTTGAATCTTAGATTTTCTATTTTTATAAGGGTTTTTTGATATATTTTTAAACAATTACCGTTAGTTAAAACTTTTAACATACCTACCTAAATTTTAAATTATTTTTTAATATTCGTCTTATACAATCAGTTACGAGATTATCGACTGTTATTATACATAGTGTACCTTACTGGTTCTTTATAATATACAGTTCACAACACTACAACAGTTAAGGTTGTTGGTGCGGTACCTAAGACACCAGTAATTTTTTAAATATTTGAATGAAAAAAGAACAAGTTCGGATGAAAATGGAAACAAACCTATTTTTTGTGGAGAAAAAAATCCCACCAAAAATAAGGGGTTGTTGTGATGAAGGTAATGGAGATGACCTGAAACTGCTTATATTTCCTGCAATATGGGAATATAGAGGATTACGTATTCACGTGGATGCGTGTCCGCCGTCCGGTGAAAATTACATCACCGGTGAACTGCGGAGAACACCACCACTCCCACTTGAGAGTGAATTCACCCGCTCTGTCAATCTACCTCCATGACTTATTTATTTAAATCAATGCGCATTACTTTTCGTTCGTGTAAGCGTAATACATGACTTCTCTCTCGCCCATAACGATGTGGTCGTCGTAGGATCCGATCTCGTGTTCGGCGAGAAAGTTGATTAGGCTGCTGACCTCGAGGTCCGACACGTTCCATCCGACCACCGAGCCCTCGCGGAAGAAATATAAATGCCTGGGCTCGTTGGTCACGTGAAACTTGGAAACGGCGTGAATGACGTCCGCCGGCGCAGTTTCTGAAAATTGTCAAGGTTCGTATTATATATATATACTGTAGCAAAATACGTAAAATATATACACTGTTATGCTAGTATATTATCATTTAATATTGTTCGAGGCAAAACCCAGCCACGACTCCCGGGTTTCACTGAAAACTCAAACGCCATCCTAACCCTTTAAAGTACAGAGAGACTATATTATAGTCTCTCTCGTCAGACATTACACACTCTTCTTGACAACCAATCACGTTGCCTCAAAAGGCTTAGTGCCGCGTGACTACTAAATAATTTGTTAATTAAATAAACAAATTCTGTTCTAAAAGGTATGTCACTGGAATACTGGATGGCTATTCATCATGTGTTCGTCTATCTATCATGTTATTTATCTATATATATGTATATAAAGGAAAGTGTACTTTACCAATAATCAACGCAGGGCCGAACCTATTTGAGTTATCGATTTGAAATTTTGAGGATAGATTTTTATAATAATTTCATCGGGCACTAAGAAAGGATTTTTCAAAATTTTGATTTCAAAGAGTTGAAATCAATAAAAATAATTTTTTACATGTAATTTGTAAATCCATATTGATATAATAATAACAATAGCACAACATTATTTATTTATTTGATAACAGTTACTGCTGTTATTGACTGTTGCTATAGTAGTAACTGTTATAAATCACTGTTCCTGTTTTTTTCCCATCCCTACCCGGAACACGTTAAAAATTTATTTGAAATATTATATTTATTCAATTTAATTGTTTGAATATTTTTTTTTAAAAATGTCATCGATTGTAGACATTTTTTGTCGATGGAATTTTGACACCTCTAATAGTTGTACCAACTATCGGTGATTGTTCCTGCCTTTTCCGTTCAATTTCATTTCATTTGTATAACACTCCAGAAAGATGCCAGGAGATCCGAAATACAATTGTTTCGTGTGTGTCTGATTAATGGAATAACTTAATTACTACGTCTTACAATTCAAATGGTGACAACTTTTCCACTGCTGAGGCTTATGTTCGTGAAATGGTCAATCCTACTGTCTACGGTTGTTATTGCGAATTGGTTGCAGCTGGAAATATTTTCCCATTTTTATTTGAAATGTATTATAAAAATAATATTTATGCTAAATTTGGTGTAGATACATTCCCAGTAAAAAGATTGCATCTAACTGGAAATATTAATAGTGGTCATTTTGATGTTTATTTATCTATTCCTAATATTCATAATGTTACAGTAAATTGAATTACTACTTCAGAGGGCGATTTATCTATTTTTAATAATTTTAGTGAATTTTTTATTATATACCTATATTAAAATTAGTCGTCCGTCTTGGTCTGCGGCCGTCCGGTTAACGTTGGGCTATAGACATTTTTTATACTTAAACCCGGCAACGGTAATGTTTGTGTGTAGATTAAACCTCTGGTAAGAAGACAGACTAATTTAGGAATGGTTAAATTTGGTTTTTTTCTATTCATCTGATATTAGTAGTTATGTTAGGTTAGGATTTTGTATTAATTGATTATATTAATCCACCATAGGTGGAATATGACAAACTTGGTATAACTTTGATACTTTAGAGTTAAATCATACACTCACGTACAAACAGCACGGGATCCGCGATCTACCGTAGGTAGATTGCCTACCTGATAATATACTGCTGCGAATCAGAATTTTTATTCAGGGAAACGGAAAAGTTAAGATACATTTTGAACACCATGTACCGAATATTAAACAACGAATTGAAAAAAGTTTGAGTCAAATACATAGGCGCAACTAGACCTATACTTTTGAGGGTGCACAAATTATAAAGAATTCCCAGACCCCCGGACCCATACTCTATATACAGGCTATAACAGAAAGATCTGACAAAAAAAAATTACGCTACTTAAACGTATGACAAAAATACTGTGGAAAAAAATATTTTGAAAAAAGTTATTACATTCTAAGCCAATAACTTTTATTGTATTTATGTTATCTAAAATATAGGCTTGTTTTATAAATTATAATAATTAATTGTAAACAAAGAAACAATAAAAACACTCTCACATTCATGGGCAGTCTTCTATCCTGCCAAAGATAAAGAGAAATATCGTTATCCTGTTTTCTAAGTTATTTTGTTGAATATTATTATGTATGATCAATGTTACACAAATAATTAAAAACAACATAACTGTGACCTGTTCTATACAACATAAAATACCTACCTAAGCTAAAGATTATTTGTTATACTGTTATAACAAGGAATGTTGAAACCGTAGACCTATAAACTAAGTTTTTATTAACTTAGTTTATAGGTCTATGGTTGGAACATA
>NC_042496.1:32973686-32989613 GCF_005508785.2 Acyrthosiphon pisum
TATTTATGATAATTTTTACTTCAAAATAATCAAAATATTATAGATTAAGTATTTTATATTTTGGGGGGTGCACAATTTTAAACTTGGGGGTGCACAAGTCCCCTGTGCACCCCCCCCTAGGTTCGCCAATGGTCAAATAGAGTTGGTACATTTAACGGGCAACGAAGTGCACGGGATCAGCTAGTTATGTATATTATATTAGTCATCTTATATTTACTATTTTAGTGTTAAGTAGCCCTAATTTATAAATATTTTATAATTTCTTAGTTATTTATTTCTTATACAAAATTATTAGGCCAAAACAATATTGCAGAGCTTCAAATATCGTGTCCTATTAATATAATTTACTGTCTTCGAAGATATTATTAAGGACCCGCATAAATAGACTATCGTATATGCAAATCAGTTATTTACAATAAAATAACAATAAATTTACTTGTTACCAACAACTACTATTTTAATCATAATATTTTTCCCACTAATGTGCAGTTAATTGTTTTTTTTTTTTTGGAACTTTAGTGGAGATCTCGCGTGAGATCGAGTCCTGGCCCAAGACCAAAGGTCTTACTGACCTTCCCCACTCCCCCGCGGTATACGAATCTAGATTCTACACCAATGGGGCGATTTAAATGTTGTATCAAAACTATTGCAGTTATGGATGATCCCCTCATACACCTCACGTTAATAATAAAGACTTAATTTAAGGCTATAACTCACTATACCTGCACATATTATAATAATTACAGATTGACTTGGGATTTGACAGTAAAATAGTTCTGTACCTTTTACATGAAAGATACCACCAGAGGTCACAAGTTACCTACATTATGTATCATGGTATGGTATGGTTGGACGTATAGTAGGTATACCTAGTAGGTATATCTAGTAAATCTTATGTCATGGTATATTTCAGATCAAATATTATCGAAAACGAATAATGTCGTCATCTCCAAGGATTGTTTCAAAACGTTATCTCGCTCACCTTCGCTTTCGTCGGAACCGCTGTACAGGCACGTGGGCTCGTACATGTTCGTCTTGGACAGCGCCGCCGACAGCTGTTCCAGGCGAAACTCTTCGGCAGTCGTGAACGCCGACACACACCAAAACTAAAGGATATACGTCAAGTACGTATAAATTGTATAATATAATATTGTTTTATGGTACCTACACTACATAATTTATGGGTATCACAAAGGCACGCGGCGAGTTAATTAACCGAGTAACGACGACTAACGAGTTGAGTCAAAGTTAAGAAAGTCCAGTTATAAGTAAGTTATTTAACTCGAAAAGTTTAAATTTAGAATAAGAAGGAAAATATAATTCCGTTAAAAAAAGTTAATTCATTTTTTATAATTTATTATACCAGCTACGGGTACCACAGCTTTCAAATTCTTTTAATGCAGGGCCGGAAAATTATTCAAATGCTCAACTCCGTTTTTCTTTAATAATGAATTTATTCAATTCTTGGGATTTTCCGAACTACTTAAGAACTATACAAATTTATATTATTCAAATTATAAAACCCCCACTGTTCTCATTTTAAAAACAGCAGTTTGTATCTCCATAGGACACTCCTATACTACTATGGTAAAAACATTTCAAGTAGCAAGGTATTTGAAATTATGATCTTTAATTTTTAATTAGATACCTATATTTAAAAATTCAAAAAATTGGATTTTGAAAAAAATGAAAGTGAGCATATTAATGTCACATTGTCACTGTGTATGGTTAATAATAGGTATTAACTAAATATTTTGTTAAAAATGCATTGGCTTAAATTCATCCTAATAAGATACAGTTCTTTATTCTTATTAGTTATTTCATGCACTATAAAAGAGTGGTTTAGCCATCAGAATAAGAAAACGATCGCGTAATCGCAGTCTATAAACTGCACCGATTGTGCCAAAGTTGGTGCAGTGTGAACTGTGAAATTTATATTTAGATAGGTAGGTGACAAATTTAATGATGCTTGGAGGATGTGATGAGCAAAGCCTATGTGTTGAATAATTTTTTACTTGGATCGCAGTTTTTAAATCGTTAGATTGAGCTCTTCTAAAGTTCTACGTAATATAATATCCCAATTCGAGAACTGATTAGGACCGACCGGCATTGGCAACCACAGCGCAAGTATACACCTCCCCCAGCCACCCCACCCCCAAGGATAAAACTGATATTAACGACGACTTACGCCCTGTCGCTGACCCGTGTCTTCCACGACTGCCGGCTTCCGGCGTTGGGTGCGCTTTTTCATGCCGCTCTGCGCTTGGGCCGCGGCCATGGCAGGCGAACTCCGTGTGTTCAGGCCTTGACGTTTGGTCACGGCCGCGACGACTGACGGCCACGGCCTACACGCACGAATCGCAGTCAAGCAGAACATTGTTTTTTACGAATGACAAGTAAGTACTATGATAATATGTAATAGGTTAAGGTAGAATCAAGGCACGATTGTAATTTGTAACGACTGACGACCAACGACGGCGGCACGGCGTGACTATGAAAAAAACACCTGACGAGCCGGCGGTATGTGATAACGATAAGCATAACGCTGATAACAGTCGTCATAATCATAATATTATGCAGCTGCTGCATCTGTCAGCGCTGCACGCCTGCACTCAGCGGTCAGTCAGCAGCACTGCAGCAGACTGCATATCAACATAGAACTACCAAGTGGAGACACGTCTATAGTTGGATTTGCTTATATTTCAAGCACTGCTTTTTAAAAATGAGGCGGCGAGCCGGGGTCGGTGCCATTCAGAAACAAAAATTGGAACAAGAAAAGTATAAAGACAAAGGGACGGTTATTCAAGAGAATCAGTTTGAACAGATGACCAAACAAATGGAAGTGTTCCGCGGGAATTTGGAGGAATTTGCCACCAAGTACAAAAACGAAATCAAGAAGAACTCACAATTCAGGCGACAGTTTCAAGAAATGTGCTCGTCCATTGGCGTCGATCCATTGGCCTCGGGTAAAGGCTTTTGGTCCGTCCTGGGTATTGGTGATTTTTACTACGAATTGGCTGTTCAAATCGTCGAAGTGTGCATGGCGACCAGTTATAAAAACGGGGGTATCATTGGGTTGGACGAGTTAAGGGATCGTCTGGTGAGTGTTTTGCGATTTTAGGTGTTTTATTTATTTTTGAAATCGTTTGACAGTAGCTTATCTGTCATAACCGTACCTACCCCCCTAAATTTTTCGGCTTCCACTTAAACCATACCGTTCGTTTTCCAGATAAAAGCCAGAGGTCGTAATATACAGCATCAAGAAATCACGGTCGACGACTTACTGTGTGCTGCCAAGAAGCTAAAGATATTTGGCAACGGTTTTTGTGTGATACCTGTCGGCAAGGGCCAGTATATGGTGCAGTCTGTGCCCGGAGAACTGAGCATGGATCAAACAGCCGTGCTTAAACTGCTATCTTCTTCTGGCAGCCCATGTGTCAGTCTCTCGTCCCTCAAAGTACAACTCAATTGGGAAGAGACGAGGGCAGTTAATGCCATCAGTCAAATGGTGATCGAAGGCCTGTGCTGGGTTGATAGTCAAAATGAAGGCGAATTCTCATACTGGTTCCCGGCCATGTTTAACGAATGCATAACATCATGACGATGTCCCATTTAGAAATTGTTTGTATATACCTATCATATTATATTAATTATTTTATAAATATTTAAGATTACTATTAAATGCTGTAAATAAATTGAATATCACACATACGTCGATTATCGCAGACTATGATTTATTTCTTTGTGCAACATACGAGGCCGAGAGGTACACTAGGTTTCTGATGAAGACCACAGATAACGGTCTACGAGCTTCTTATGGCATATTTTGTTTTGTGTAGGTAACATATGTTTCCAAGCCGAGTCCTTATTAGGGGCATACTGGAAATATAAATCGGTGAATCGGCCCAAATGTTGGGCTAATATTAAAATAGAAGAATAGAGTGGTTTAACACTATTTGGTGTTTCTTCCTCTTTTTTTTATTACTTAATTACAGTATACAGTTATTATCAAAAACACTAATACATACTTTAATTAAATTGGCTCAAATTTACATCAGCTTAGGCCCAGTTGAGTACCCACCAGTCACCATATCCAGCTTCTGAATTAAGACTTAAATGTCCACATAGATGGTGAGGTAAAAACCTTACATAAACTAAATCATAGTCAGAAGGTGCATAGTAAATACATCAAGAAATGTCCAATAATTAATGGTATGGTAAATTACATCTGAAATCAAAGGATGGCTGCTGGAACAAACAAAACCACTTTACCCTCAACATAATTCCTTGAGACCAAAATATAATCACGAGCTAGATGTAATCGACTAGTTTTTCTTCCGAGTTTTGTGGATAATATCTCATTTATAATTGGAAAAAATACATTTGTTTTCAGTAAAACATCACGTAAGTTTTATTAACATAATATAATATCAGTGTAACAAAAAAAAAAAAAAATACCAAAAATTTTCTATATTAATTTACAAATTCAAAGTAATTGTGGGTCACAAGAGCGTTTGGTAATCCACACGAACGGGTAAAAAATTATAAACTATTTCTAGAATAGAACAATATTATCACATGTATTTGTTTTTATTTATCATTAATTTTTTTGGCTTATGGCTGACGTACATAATATTTATCGAATATATAAACAAAAGACAAAATTATAACACAGTACTATGTGTACCTATTCAGACGTATCTTCGTTCAACGAGCCATATTATTATTGTTGATCACTAACATTTAGTAATAATATAATAATATAGTATAACAATTTATTATATCAAGTATAAATTTTTGGAGAAAAAATAATAATAATCTATACTAGACATTACTTCTTGCCGTTTGTTAAAAGTGAATTAACTATTGCTATAATATTATTTTAACATCACAGCCACAAAAAAGGGTATAAAATAAAACAGTGGCATGGGTTACTTAACTTATTCAAAGAGACCATTATAGAGAGGAAATTACATTTTACGTCAAAGAAACAAAAAGGCATACTTTCGATATATTTAAAACGTCACAGCTATAATAGCGAATGAAGCGCTATAATTTATCTTCAAAATAATTACAATTCCTATTTGTTTTGAATCAAAAACTTTCGTACATTTTTTGTCATCAATTAAATATAATATTAATAATAATATGATGCATACAATATGTACTTATTTATGCGTATTGTATGTATAGTAAACTTAATACAGTAGGACAATTAATAACGTAATATAAAGACAATTTAACTTAAAACCAGGTGGTCGACAAGATGAGAGATAGATTAGAATCTATAATATATACAATAATAAACAGAAGATTAATCAAATATAATTATATATAATGAAAAAAATATATATATATAAAATTGGTATAATAATATGCTATAGGAAACTACGTATTTGAATTTAGCTTCTCAAAAACAAATATGAGTTACGAATACATTTAGTGAGACATTATATAGATCTTAAAATAAATATGATACAATACAATGATTAGTAATAATAAACACATTTCAGATAATACAATTTAGGTATTTTGCTCAAAATAAAAAAAAAATATAATAATACTAAAGAAAAAAGAAAATAAATCAGTCTTAGGTAAACTTCTCGTCATTCATTTAGTTTGATAACAAACTCTTGTCAAAAATCGAATTCATATCGCACAAATAAATCTCAAATCAAAAACTCTAAACAATATTTTCTAAACACATTAGAGATTCCAGAAAACTTTATAGCTGCATAAATTGTGCAAATACAATGGCCTAAACTGTTACATTCAATTAAATATTATTGTTAAAAACTAAAAAATCTAGCTTTTCTAAATATTTTCCACAATAGCAAAAAATAGTATAAAATAAAATTAAAGAAAAAAATCTTACTTTGAAAAACATCGGTATGAATCTTTAAATATTCTTAATGAAATATTATTTAATAACAATTATAATAAACAGATCTCGTAATTTGCTGAAAAATTAAAATATGTATATTGTATACTTTTTAAGCAGTGGATAGTTGATACTTTGAAGGGCAGTAATAATAATTAGTGATTTATTTAAAAGTTTTAACACTTAGCCACCTCCATTATTTAAAACTAACAAGACAAGTCCCTTCCTAACGAAAAGTTTATATAGTATGAAAAAATGTATAAGTATAAATATTATATTATATATATTTGATCGGCATATTATGTGTCATCTATGAGTGCATAAATGGAAACTCAAGATGGAATTTAACAAACATCACAATCTCTCAATCGATAAAAAAATCATATTTGGAAAAGAAATAATTTGTAAAAGTATACCTTGGTTTCAGAAAACATGGACCTATCATTGTATTTTTAAATATCCCTTCAAGTAGAAAGGGCAAACCATATTATATAGATCTATTATACAAAATAATTAAAAGAGAAAATTGTACAAAAATGGTTCTAAAAATAAATATACATAATAGTAGTAAATGCTACCGCAGACTATACGTCCATATGTTTGGAAGGCTGTTGTATTATAAATGGTTCACTCCACATTCTTCTTAAATCACCCTAAACAATTATTATTTAAAATGTTAATTAATAGATATTTAAAAAAAAACCAAACATTTTACACTCAATGGGAGTATAAATATTACCTTTAAATAAGCCATGGTCAGAAGAGGCAACAGTGTAAATGGAACTAGATAGAGTAGTGCTGGCTGAGCTGCTTTAAAAATTTCCGAAGACACTGTAGCGGTAACTAGGCCCAGAAAGTATCCGATTAGCGAACAGTGGAAGTAACTACAGAGAACAAAACAAAAATGAACAATGTTATCTTTTTGTTTTTCACAAATATTACGATTTCATAATAAGATATTCTCTTGCCTTATTCTGCCAAGATGTCTTGGAGGTGGAACACCAGTTTCCCCGAAATGTAGAAGCTGAGATTTCTTATATGCATCATACCGCATTACGAAACACAGTAATAGACCCGGCATAACCTGCAACAGCAAACAATAACGATAGTTATTCACCTGAATACTTAAATTAATGAATAATAAATTAATATAAAAGTATAACTCACTATATCCCCGAGCCCAAGCATTGAGAATCGCCCATTATGAATACTGGGAAACACTAATTTTCCAGGAAGAGATAACCTTGGTGCTTCTTTGGCAACTCCGCCAATGTGTAACTTTCGAGCCACTACTCCGACAGGATTTTCTGCTGATCTTGTTGCCACCTATTTTAATATACAACGCAACAATAAATATTTTAGCAATTTTTAACAGACGCATATGTAATGCTCACTTTGACCATAACGTTGGTGTTAAATATGTATGACGAGAAAAACACCCAGAAAACATCATAAATCAAAAGACCAGTCAACAGAAGAGTGGACACTTTAAGACTAGGAAGTCGGACAAAGGCAATAAATGCTACACAGAGTCCCATTCCCATTGCTACAAAAATTGAACAATCATTTTTTTAGTATTCTATTTTGAAACAGTTTCTACAAATATATTAATATAAAAATGATAAATTGTACTTTAAATTAAAGAAAAAAAATTGTCATTTAACGTTATTGAAGCAAATTTATATCTTGATTTTTATTTCATATTATTATCATTTACAGTTAGAAGAAATTAAAATCTAAAACATTTAAAATTAATTAGTGTATTTATGTACTATTCAGCACTCACCGTCCATTAGCAGCCAATGTCCAGTCAGTACCCAGATACAAACTATAAACAATGCCATTGAAAAAGACAACAGCTCAGCCATAGTAAAACGACCACATATACCGAAAGAGATCCTAAAAAAAAAAAATATTTTAACTATAGTAAAACTGAATAAGAGTATTTTTTGAAATGTAAATTTACTTGTTTCCATCCGAGCAAGGATTAATAATGTACTGACACATGGGCAGCAGAAGAAACGCCAATGCAACAGTAGCAATAACTGAAACAAAAAAAGATAGTTATGGGAATTAAAATATTCTTTCTATAACAGCATAAAATTAGAGGTAATGAGATATTTGTGAAGAATTTTTAGTTTGTAAACAAATTTGTATTTGTATTTTTTTTTTTGTTCAAATACAATTCGTTTTATAATCCAAGGACAAAAAAATATGTTTATGAGGATAGGAAGCAATGACTTTTAATCTCTTTTTAACACCAGTGTATAAAAATGTAGATATAAGTTTTGTATTTTATTTCCACCTGAGATATAATTTGATCTTATGATGCGATAAGGTTTTTAAATATAAAATTTTATTTTTTCAAGCAGTCTAGATGATATTAACTTTTCTACACTTTCAATTGTATCTATAAGTCGCAACAAAGAAAATTAGAGCAATTTTAACATAAAAAATTGCCATCATATTCAATTGGTTGATAAACTTAAAGTAAAGGAATACAAAATATTGCCAAAAGTCACTTCACCAGCGTTTAAACTTCACGACAAATTAGAATCTATTTTTAGAATTTTTATTATATTATTATTTCAATTGGTATATTGGAAATATACTTTTATTAATTTCTATATTGCATATCTATTTGTGTGATAAAAAAAAAGTAAATAGACACTTTTAATCCCCTTAATAATAGAAATGAAAACCTGATTATGTACAAGTTGTAATTTAGTATGTATGACATAATCAAATAACAGACATGATTTCTGTACTTTCTATTTTTTACTTCCAATATAATATTATTATGATTAAAACTCTTTTAATAAGATTAAAAGTCAAGTTAAATAATAATTAACAATCAACAATTATAAAATAGTTAAATCAAGTTATTATATAAGAGATATAACTTTATGTCATGATGCATTGATGCACTGAAATATGGAAATTGAACATAATATTTACTCAATACAACAAAAGACCAACTTACTTGCAGTGCATATAGCAAATAACATTTGCATAGAATCAAAAAAGAAAAACATTACTAACAGTGATATTGAAGCTCCCAGAGGCAAACACAAAGCTTGCATAGTATCCAGTGTTTGAACATCTATGAAATAAAAAAAAAACAAATAATTCATTAATTACAAGCATGTTTTATTTTGATATAACAATTAATTTACAAAACAATACCATCAGTTTCAGAGCATATTAGAGTCCAGAAAATTTTAAGAAATTCAAATTATTTTAGTTTATTTGGATGATAAAGTAAAAAAAAAAAAAAATATTACCTATAACTAATTTTAACGGATACAAAAGTCTAAGAAACATTTTTATACATTTTATGGACACTCAATGTTGTAAAATACTGAAATGAAATTATTTTAAAGCATGTTAACCTTGTTTTTGCTTACTAATATCTGTTAAGCACACAGAGCTTCCGTTGGAGTTCTTAGATTTTTCTTTTTCTCTTTCTCTGGCTTCCTGTTCCATATTTAAAGATCTGAAAAGGTATAAAATATAAAAATAATGCTAAATATATTGCAAACAAAGTTGGAGCAAACATGTAGGTGTATTATTTAATTAATATTTATTAACCTGAAACTGCCATAAACAATTAACAGAATAGATATCAAAAATGTGGACACCCGAGATGAATCCATTATTGTATATGCCCTGAAAAAAATTAAATAATTTGACTTAATTAAAATGGGTATTTTAAATAATTTTTGATAAAATAATATATAGTAATTTATCCCCTACCATTGGTAATCTACTTGGGAAGACATTTTGGTATATTTGACAGTGAAGTCTTCTTCTGTAAATATAAATAAAGTAAGAATTTTAAAACAAAAACTACATCTGGCGCCTAATTATCAAAATATATACATAATACAAATCAACAATTTCCAAACTATAACCAGTGACAACCAAGGAAGGCTCTGATTTAATATTATTAAATTATTAACACTTTCATGTTTAAAATGTATATAATTTGTTTAGCCGACAAAATAGGAAAGTTTTTGTTTTATAGTTATAGGCCCTCAACCACAATATGCCAATATCTATAAGTATGATGCATTAAATTGTATTGGCTTTACTGTAAGGTATATTTATATTTTTAATCTACCTAATTTAGGGGTAAGTTATTGAAAGGCATAGGCAACATATTTACACATATGATGAGGAAAATCAATATTTGGGAACCGCTGTTCATTGACATAAATATTAACTATTAATTCATTAAAATATAGTAGGTACTCTTAAGTAAATTGCCCTTTAATAATTAAAGTTAAAAATAACATATTATTTCCGGGTCGCACAAAACATTTAATGAATCAATAGTGAGCTAATGGTCCCTTAAACAAGATTTAGTGGCCCACAATTGGCCCATTACATTTTTAGTGAACCATTAAATTAAATAAATTGTTTATATACTCCAGCATATCCCTAATCTTAATATTTTGATTAAATTAGCAATTTTAGTCAATATAAAACAGTTAAGTTATTGTTTAGGTTACTATTTTGTGATAATTATTATTTATTTATAAATCTAATTTCTAATTAAACAGAATACATTTGAAGAAACTGTGTTGTTGAGTGTAATAAGTATGATTTTGTTTATGTAATGCCTACTATGTAGTTTTTTTTACTGTACAGAAACATCAGAACACAACAAATAATGCAACATTGAAGCCCTACCTACTAACAAGAATCTAAGCCATATATGTAGTTTATGGAGGGCTTACATAACATATCATCAAACAGGTATAGATATATATATATTTTTTTAATATATTCATAAGTTGATAGAAAATGGAATCAGAAAGTCTAATGGGCTACATTTTAAGTTTCTTTAAAATTACATTTACATTTTTTTTAAGTGAGTACTTCCAAATTCTTCTAAAAAAATTATAATATAAGTAATATTTCATTGTTAAAAATGAATAAGTATTCAAAATATAAATAGCTTGTTTAAAACTTGAATTTATAAATGTTATAATCGTTTATAATAATTGCAGGTTATCAAGATTAACAATCATTATTAAGGATTTAATTAATTTTTATTCTTTACTAGAGGTAGATGCTTATTTTAAAATTAAAACCATTTTAAGTAGGTTAATGTTTATTTGTAATAGAATTCCTAAATCCCAGTATTTATAATTTATAAGCACAATGTGATTAGTGAGTAATGTGGGTAAATTTAACATATATGTTTGATATATTATAAAACAAATTTAATTTAATAGTTCATTTTTATAAATTAAATATTAGCAATTAAGGAATATAAACCATATGTACAAGTAGCAATAAAATATGTAATATCATTGATTATGCATAGTATAATATTTTGTATATTCATAATATCTCTAAAATAACAGTTAAAATATATTATACACCATACACATTACACGTACAACTAAATTGTGACTTATCTAATAAAATAAATTATATTAGGTAGGTGTGTCAGTATTACACTAGTTCTAAACTTTTTCATTCAATTTTAAAAGGGTTTATTTTCTTATTTGACATTAAATGTCGAGAAATATGATAAATGTTCACACAACTACCATTGAATAGTAAAGAAATTGTTTCATTACAAATAAAAAAAAAGATAGTACCTATGTATTATCTATGAAATATTGGTTAAACGTGTACCGAGGTACATAAATAAGTGTTCTTTTTTTTTTAAAGTTATCTTGTATTCTTGTTTTTATGATCGATAATAAATACCTATAACTTTTAATCCAAATTTATAAGATACTGTTAAATTTAAATAATTAATTACAAAAAATACAAATAATATGTACTACTGTACTAGGTAGTATTAAAATTATGGTGTCCTGTAATTTAGTCGTAAATAATTTAATGCATGACAGTTGATTGCAAGATATAGTTCATCAGTAATAATAGTCATAATAACAATATATTACAAAAACATTAATTCTTATTACAACAGTACCTAATGTATTTGAATTTTAATACTAGATTATTAATTAGCGGAAAAATAATATTTTTCTGATTAAAGTAACATACATTATGATTTATATAAAAAAAAAAAATTGAAGCCTAAATTATATTTAAATTAGTAATAATAAAATAACAATTTAATCCTGCCCACTTACAATAGTAACTTGAGAAATTTTTTCATTGAATCTAGCGAAGTATAAACGTAAAATCTCCTCTTTTTTATACTTTGGCTATTTTATATCACAACTTTTATGTTACATACCTAATATCATAGTATCATGATAACATATATAAGTTAATTATAAAATACTAATTAATATTTTATACCAACAGGTTATAAATAATGTCTTCATATACCGATATAAACTAAAAGATTCAAGTATTATTAGTGTGTATTGGATTAACACATTCACTGCGTCAAAAAATTTATTGTCACACGTTCAAGGTGTCTTATACTTTACCAGGTGTGCAATCAATTTGAATATAATTTATATTTAGAAAAAAAATATAGGTAACAAAAATAGTTATTTAATATATTAATTTATTTTTTGTTTTATTTCTTACATAAAATCATATGATTATCATATACCTAATACCTAGTATAATACAACGGTTCCTAAAAAAGTAAATACATTTTATATAGAAATAAACAAAAGATTAGTTTGGAAATTAAATAGGTAGGTATTTTTATCAACTTATTTACTAATGAAAGTAGACTACAAATAATTGCCTCACCATGGGCATGATTGTTATATTTTTTTTTTTCTAATGGCATAGGTGGCTGCAAAGGAATAACCACAATTTGTTAGAAAAAAATATAATAGAAACAAGGACCAATTTGCTTGTCAATCATGCAGAAAACAATAATTGGGCAGTTCAATTTAATATTATTAGCTACCTGCCAACGTTTAAAAATGTACTGAAAGGGGATATTGAAAGTAGGCTAAATTACACATGATCTGTGATTAATTTATTCGTAATATTAAACCTTCAAACTCAAAGATCAAATTTATATGGGTTTTGCTCTAATCACCAGAGCAGTGTCCAAATCCTGCCAAACCTCTTAGACCACTTTCAATAATGTTGGACAAGACGATTTGGGACTAGTACCTTGTGACAAATTGTTAAGACTTAATGATAAGACTATCTATCTGTAAGGATAGTAAATTTGTATCACATAAATTTACTATGCATACAGACACAAGACAGTTGTCATCTGTTAGGCGATCAACGCCAGGGAAAAGACTTAACATTTTTTGTTTTGAAAAATGAAACTTCAGCTGCCAACGATGGTTATTATTTATTATTGTTAATCAAATGTGTAAACACTTACGCGAGTGACTTCGTAGTCGGTCTATATTACGATCGCAGAACGGTCGATGTGATTTGCGGAGGCTAAGACATCGTCGGTCGGCGTCTGATGCTCATCGATTTCCATCCCGTCACACGTCTTCGGCACCGGTTAACGAATCCCGGACTCTTTGGACTCTTTTATACACAAGACAACGGCGAACCGTAACAATCAATCTCTTCTGCTCCGTGGCGCCACTAAACAATCAGACCGATAACAATCGGCACTCGACAGTCTGTTCGCGTCCACCTGTCGTCACGACGAAGACTCGACGACGACGAAGTCGTCCGAATACCGAATAACCATTGGCGCACCGGTCATTGCGCGCACAGCCAGTTTTTTGTTATTTCTTATAGGTATATCTACCTAATATTTTTGTCGAAACCGAATGAATTTCAAATCGCCGGAGGGCTGGCGAAAAATATTTGCGTCACGAACCACCGACGACACCAGACATTGTAATGTAGATATTAAATTATACTCGAAGAGGCTTTCGCGGCATATTATTAAAATCAAAAAAGGTTGTTTGCGAAAAAATCGTCGGACGTCGCGTATTCTTTTGTTGTTATTGTTTTAGCAAGGTGCCGTGCGGCGTGCGTGCGTGCGGAGTTAAATTTGGAACGCGGCCGCGGACATCACGACTACCACTGCAGCTGGAACAAAGTAGAAAAATGTAAAACGATATAATAATATAGTACCGTACGACTTCGGACGTACGTACACAAGACACAACTAGACCGGACAGCGGTAGTGGTGACTGTCGAGTGGTGGAGGTGATGATGATGAAGATCGGCGAGTGGTGAAGGTGGCGGTGTCGATGATTGGCGAATGGTGGTAGGGGGAATGTGGTGGCGGAATGGTTGTCGACCGCGGTAATGGTCCCCGGCAGGTGGTGTGGGAGTTGTGGACGAAAGTGTCGTGATCGCAAATCGTAACGGGGTCGGTCTGTCCCGGCAGCGGTGCGGGGGAGTCGAAGGAGTGCGCGTGCGTTATCAGCACGATGTTATCATTATATTATGCAGAGCGCCGCCAGCTGTCGCTTAGATCGTGGACCTATCTGTAATTCAGTCGTCGACAGATGGCGCGTCCTACGTTCGCCGCGGAAACCGAATCCTTGAGCCCACCAAAACTATCTACTTACTGTAAGTACTGATGATTAATGTGTAATAAATAAAAATACATTTTTTTTTTGAACTTGAGCCCGGAGAATAGGGCAATTACCTAATTGTAGGGATTGTGGACTAAGGTTGGTAGGGTTTGTTACGCTAAGGTTGGTAAGCACACGTGTAAAAGGTTTTTGCTACTATACGAACCCGGGTGGCCACCAATCCGGTAACTAGTAACAGCGGCAGTGGCAAGTACATAATTTTCGAATAAAAAAAAATAAGCTGAAGTACATCCTGTAGCAATTAAAAGAATAAATAACAAAATATAGGTAATATATTATAATTAGATACAATAGTGTCTATAAATATTTATATTTATTTATTATATATATTTTAAATATATTAGATTATTCATATAAAGATTCCAATTTGCGAGCATAGCGAAAAAAAAATTTCTTTGTAATAACTTTAGTACAATATATATTTTATATTGGTCAGCTGAAAATGTTTTTTTTTTTTTTTGATAGCATACTTTTCAAAAAGTTTAAATTACGTCCCTAAATTAAACAATTATTTTGGTTCACAATTAATTTCATTTTTTTTTATGATTTCTTTTTACGCGCTAACACTAAGAACACTATTTGATAAAACTTAAAAAGGCCTATGGGGGAAGGGTAATGGGTATGTGACCCCCACATCACCCCATGTATACGCCTCTGAGCATGCTGCAGCGGACATTATTATTTGCTCTCAGTCACAATACGTGACTGATAGCAGCCAACGCGCCGCGCCAAGCCACACATAATATACAGTTATAAAACATATTATTGTACCTACATTAATGTAAGCCTCGAAATTAACTTCTTAATTTTTTTTTAAATGTTTTAGATGATTTTTTCCTATCTAAAAATGGGTTTCATTGACATACAAATCTAAATAGGTCGGTGTTACCTATAATACTTAGGTAACTAATTTCAATTTTGTATGTTTCGACATTTTAAGAGAATTTCATATAATTTTCGATAGTTAAATGATATATCCCCAGTTTTTTATTGTATATCTAGAATTTATGCCAAATTTTATAACTAAAATAAATTTTAAAACGATTCATTGGACAAACAATTTGTATTTATAAACATAAAAAAGGTGGGCAAGTGGATGTCGCTCTGCTGTATAGTAGGTTACAAGTGGGTCACTGTATAATGGATGGTATTAAATTTGAATTCAATGATAGAATATCATTGTATAAGAAAAACGATTCTGAGTGAAGACTGAATCTAGGTATAAGATATATTATACCTATATCTATGGTATTAAAAAAAAAAATTGACCTATAACAGGTACCTATAATAAACTCCAAATTAATCATATCACAATATCCATTAGGTACTTATAACGTGTTATACATCAGCAACAAACCGTGATACGATCATAGACATAATAGTATACTTTAGAAGTTTCAAGTACCCACGAATAATATTATACAATCACAACAAAATAACTAAAATAGTTATTCTAGGTTTTTTTATATGTAATTTCGTCCAAATTTGAACTTAAAATGAGTATAAAAATAAACTGTGCTTATGTATTTTTAGATTCTTTGCTAACAGAATTAACTACTTACG
>NC_042496.1:32989884-32999575 GCF_005508785.2 Acyrthosiphon pisum
ACTACTTACGTGGAATCTTGTTTTAAATTTTCAATCCTTAGATATAAAAGTTGAACATTTTATGAATTTTTATCTACAAAATAATTATTCAATTTTAAATTTGATAAATTTTGTCAACATTTGAACTTCAAATGCTTATTAAAAAAAATTGTGCCTATGTATTTTTAATATTTTTCAATTGCTATTGTAACAATATATCAGGAGCCTTGCATTAAATTTTAACACTTTTTGACCCAACTGATAAAACTTTATTGATATTTATAGAAAAAATAACTAAAAAAATTGAAAACTGAGAATGTCCGTAAACAGCTCAAAAATAGTCAACTTATTTTCAAAATTTTATCGTGTATAGAAAATGCTAATATAAACATTCAGTGAAATTTTCAAATATCTACAGTCATTCGTTTTTTAATAACAATAAAATAAGAATATTGTCACATGAGAAATCGAGTGAATATCCAATGTTGTAAAAATTTTATTTTACGTTCTTGTAGACATTTTTTTTTTTGAGAAAGGTAGACAATATTATGAGGAATCTTGAATTACATTTTCAAATCTTAGATTTAAAAAGAAAAATTTTTACGAATTCTTAGCACAAAATAATTTGCTATTTTTCGTGATTTTTGCATATTTTGTCAATTTTTGAACTTAAAATGCTAATAAAAAAAAACTGTGACTAAGGATTTTTAATATTTTTCAAATATCGTTGTAAAAATATAGTAGGAGCCTTGTATTAATTTTTCAAGTATTTTTACTCAACAAATAAAGTTTTATTGACATTCATAGAAAAAAAAACTAATAATATTGGAAACTTAAAATGTTCCTAAATAGTTCAAAACAAATCAAATTATTTTGAAAATTGTATCATGTATAGAAAATAGAAATATAAACAACCAGTGAAAATTTCATGTATTTTCGGTCATTTGTTTTAAAGATACACCAAAAACCAAAGTCGATTTTGTATATATCGATTTTACGTAAAAGTTCCTGTTTTTGAAAACTACTGGGAAAATTTTACTTTTGACCCCCTCAAAGTACCAACTAAATTTACTTTCCTATCAGAAAAGATACTGTTGAAGAAAATCCAAGCACTTTTACTTTCCTAAAAGGCGATGAAAGACACAAAAAAAAAATTAAATAAGTAAAAAAAATAAAAAAAATAAAAAAAATAATATAAAAACACACATCATAGTAAAATCAATACATTCATCGTTCCACTCAGAATCTAAAATATAAAAAGAAACGTATCAAATCAATAACAATATTATTAATATCTAACACAAGATCTTAATTCATAATCCATTTTCTATAAAACTAATTGATATATTTTTTCTACCAACACCAATAATAATTATAGGTATGAGATACCCAATACCCATCATAATAATCATATAAAAGATAGATTTTGTTTTATTTTATCGATCATAATCATCATAATCAACGTCGTTTACTCATCGAGTCATTCGCTATTTGTATACTTTTATTCCATTTATTTGTATAATATATACCGATTTTATATTATTATAGCATGGATAATACTAGTGTTATACTGTTATTTAATTGAATTCTTATTTCAAGCCGGTACTTGAGTAGGTACTTCATTATTTTTTTTTTCAGAAACCACAATGATATTTTTGATTTGCGAAAATATCCAATTCCAGTAATTGTATACACTTGTGGAAACTGAAACACAACCTATGGGATTGGATATATATACCCCAAGCCTACCGGCTACCATATACAAGTAGGTACATTACATTATTATTTTTGGTGTTTATATTTATTTTTTAAAGAAAAAAATAAGTTACTCTTGCCATACCATTATCTGTTATTATAATTTATATTGACATTTGGCACTAGTTACGCTTTTCCATATCCCTTTTTGCAATATATATTGTACTACATAGTACCTGATTTGAAATCAATAATATTATGTACCTACAGCCTATACGCCACAATTCGCAGTATACCTTTTCCTACCTGACTGCACTTATCATAAGTATATATTATATAAAATACAATTTCACATAATTTTCTTAAGTTGTTTCTATTGATAAACAAACACTCAAAATATGTAGTTTTTAGAAAATACAATTTATACGATGGGTGGAGAAGTGAGGGATATATTTCCACAAAGACCTTGTTTTCAATATTTATATTTAATAATAATATAATGTTACATTATTGATATTTTTATAAAAAAATTATGTGAATAGGTAATATTTTAGATTCTGAGCGGAGCGAGGAAGCTATTGTTTTTACAATGGTGTTTATTTTTATTTTTTTCTTCTTTTTATATCCTGTATATAAAATTTCTTCCAGAAGGAGTGTTTCTATTTCAACATATCAGTACCTTATCTTTTAGCAAATTGGATCAAGATGACTTTAAAGAGGTCATTTTTCGATTTTCTTAATAGTTATTTAATGCCACGGGAAAAACCAACGGAAAATTCCGAAAAAACGCTAAAAATGGGATTTTAATTACTAACGCTTTGTTTATCACCATAGAAACGAATAAAAAATTGTAATATTTTAATATTAATTCAACTTACATGATAAAATAAATAATAACAAAATATAAAATATCCAGACTGACTAACCGTCTCCGCTCAGAATCATTTTTCTTATACAATGATATTATATCATTGAATTCAAGTCTAATACAACCATTATACAATGACCCACTTGTAATCTACTGTACAGCAGAGCGACATCCACTTACCTGCTTTTTTTTTTTTTTGATTCTTAAGACCATGAATTCTGGTAGAACCATAGAAGTAAATACTGTATACTTATTAAATGTGCTTTAGTAGTTTAGTGTTTAGTCTAAATAAATATAAATGTATGAATAAAATAACTTATAAGTATTAAATTAATGGTTCAAACATAAAAGATGTATACCATAAAGTATAATTAATTATAACTTTTTATGTTTTTTTTCATTTATTTTATAGTTAAATAAAATATAATATGTTTAAAACTTTTACTTACTATAACTATTATTTAAAACAATATTTATGTAATTATCACGTTATTCTAGAACCAAGAGTTATATAAAAAAATGGCTTTGCTAAAATGGATATTGGCTGTTCATCGTAGGGTTGTACATATAACCTCAAGTGATGAATTAGATGAGCTGGCAAAAAAAAATTGATTTATTAATTTAGGTACAATCGTTACATAATATTAAATAACTTTTGGGTTTCATTTTACCGTGCCACTGATAAAATAAACTGGTATATAAAATAAATTATTCCTCAACCCCTGCACCCAAATTTCTAATCATACATTTATATATAAAATATCACACGGGTGCAACCCTCCTCAGAGATTGCCTTTGTTTATTAAATTTACAAAAAGTCTACAACCACACCATATTATTATATGCCAGTAGGTACGCCACTGCAGTCTTATATTACAATATTACATAATATAAACTTTCCGTCCTATGCTTTGCATGATTCACCATACTCCTCTCCTACTCATTCGTATTTATATTATACCATTATACCTACCTACAACGGTACCAATAGCGATATACTTAAATAGAATACTAGAACCAGAAGAGAATAAAGGTATAAAATATAATAAATGTATAAAGGAGAACATTTTTTTTAAATAAAAGCGCAAGGTGATACGTATAATATATGAAATCGTTTCATTGCAAATATTTCGTATACTTACATGTAAATGAAAGGCGATTCTGATTCACCAAGCATGTTCACTCACGTATTTAATTAAATAATGCATTTATTCAAATTCTGATTTTTAGAATTTTTAAGTTTACTTAAAATTTTTATAATATTTTAAGTACTTAGATTTTTATACCATTTAAAGAAATGTCCTATAATCCTATAATATACTCATTACTCCCATGGTAACACAAGCTTCTCTTTTTCAAATGAAAATCCCCGGTTTTTTCTGTAAATTGTTAAGAACATGATTGTTTTGAAAATGTTGATGTATAAGTATTTAATTCGAAATTTGAGCTATATTATTATCAGATTAATTAAACTATATTTACTAAGAAATAAGAATAATAGGTTTAGAAGATTTTGGGGTGGCTATGATAATAAAATTTGAATCAAATGAAATATCATATTATATGATTACATAATTTGTAAAAAATAAAAATTGATTGAGTAGAATATGATGTATTAGACTTAAGTATACATAGTATTATGTTTTCAATATAAAACTGTTATGGCGTTATTACAAAGACTATGAATTTATGCTATTATTATCCATGGTTAAAATAATATTATTTCAATTTTCAAAAATGCTATTATCCTTAGACCTTCTCAAAGTTCAATTCCTTTTATATAAAGCTATTAATTTGAATTTCAATTTAGATGCATACAAATTTTCAAATATATCATTTGCTTAGAGCAATTTACAGTAAAAAAGAGAGTGGTTCTTATTTGCATAGTCCCAAATAGCCAAATTATTTTGGGGGGACTAAAGCTCCTCCTATAATATTTTCTAAAAATTATATATGCTCAGTACTTATTACAGACTTTTGAATTGTGGGGATTTGGTAGAGATATGGAGAAACTAAGTCCTCACAAGTTCAATGTTAATGGGATAAAAATTTTATGGATTTTTTTTTATATAAACCAGCTCATCTGCTCTCATAACGAGCTCTCATATAAATATTAAGTTCCAAATTTTTCTCCTTTTAGATTCTTCTCGATTATTCAGTTATCCTCACCTCTCAATTATATATATATTAATATAGCTGCAGCTCCACTTCAAATAGCAGTTAATCCTTCTTCCCGTTATAGTGTTTAATATACTATTAACTTACTTTTAACAAATTATACTTACGCTTTTCGTTACATAATTAAAATAAGTATAATCACAGGGGCGTATAAATAACTGTAGATAGACATAATAATATATATATATCCTCAACACAGACAAACATTGAAAAATAATATAGATACTTATATATAGGTATTATATTTATATTATCTACCTATTTACTATTAATTATTATATAAAAACTTTAAACATAAAAATAATTATTATTCACCGAGTCCGCGGTGTCTATCTGTAAGTGGCACTACTGAAGTATATTTTATAAAAATTACGCATGCGTGTATAATATGAATCTGAACAATAATATCTTTACACGCCCGTTATAATATGTATTATATTAAGTTTAGTACATGGGATTTGAATTTGTGTGGTGGCGGTCATTCTACCGTAAAGGCAGGTCCCGTATTATACCATACCTATAGTATAATATATTATTATATATGCACGCATGGTTGTAAGTGGCGAATGCAAAAAAAATTATAATGTGCTGATATAATAGGTGGGTAGCACTTTATAGGCGTATAGTATGTGATATGTGAATAATATTAATTATAAATTATAATACATATAGTGAATAGGTACCTCACCTATACTTTCAGACCTACGGTGAACGCATATATATATAATATCTACGGCGTGCTTCTCGTTCTCGACGTAAAATTCGATAACCCACGCTGCAGCAGTCGCCATACTACAGTGTATAATAATATAAGATATCTACTAATATATTTTACCAGTGGTCGAAGTGGTTAAAAATAAACGGGAGGACATACCCATTTCGTTAAAATTCAATACGCGCGTTCCATCGCCACAAACGTTTTTCAATACTACGGGCGTTAATGGATTAAAAAGTTAAAGTTAAGTTACTTTTATGTCTTAACTATAGTTACTTACAATTAATTTAAAGTTACTTCCAACTTAGCTAGGTAAAACATTTTTTCATGATGCATACAAACACACACTTACTAATCAATTTCTTTATTACATTTTCACATTAAGTTAATATTCTCTTAACTCTCAATATAAACCCTTTATATATTTAACATACATTTTATTTTGAAATAATCGGAATATATTGTTTATAATTTATAACTATACATATTATATTATTATGATTTACTTATTTTGAATACTAAATTGTTAAAAATTGTAAATTAACGAAGCAGTTATAGTTGAATACATTTATAATAGGTAGGTACGTATAACGTATTTATATATTAAATACGTATTTTTATAAATTTACATGGAAAATGACATTCTCAGTAAAAAATATCAAATTTAAATTTCTATTAAAGTTCGATGTTTAAAGAGACATTGGTTTCGTGTTATCTTAAATAATTCACCCAAATAACTAATAAATGACTTGTTTTTGTCTAATTAATTTTATTAATTTTAATATTCAATATTTATGGCTAAGAGCCTAAGGCCTGAACATCCAAACAAAGTTCCTCATAAGTAGTTCTTACTTAGAGGTAACTAAAAAATCTAAAAAACATATGAACACAATTTTTTTTTTTATAGACATTTTAACTTAAAATATGAACGAATAATTAAATATTTAAACGAAGAATAACGATTTTAATTATTTTTTAGTAATTCAAAAATATTATTCGCAGGGATTTGAAACTTTTGACGTAGGTAAGTATATTATTATGCATTATTATATATACCAGTGGTTCTCAACCTGGGGGGTGCGCCCCTCTAGGGAGGCGTGACAAAATTTCAGGGGGGACGTGAAAATATTGAAAAAAAATGTTTATTGTATATTTAATAATAGTTAATTTTAATTTTAAATTATAATTTTTTTTCATTGAAGTTGTATTCATATTAATCAAATAACCAACATTAAAGTATGATTTACATATAAATATTATGCATACATCAATCTTATAATAGTGAGGGGGGAGGCGTGAACTCATAAAATAGTTTGAAAGGGGGCGCGGACCTCAAAAGGTTGAGAACCCTTGATATATACAATAATATTTTCAAAAGTAATGTTTTCGTCAAAAATTAATTCAACTCACTTACACTTCAAATCAAATTTCAATAGCAATATATATATTATATCAATTCATTTTAAATATATGGCTACATAGACTGTCTCCACTCAGAATCGTTTTTCGTAAGTATGTAATGATTTATCACTGAATTAAAATTTAACACATACCTACATCACAGTGACTAACTTAATGACGAGCCGACGAGGTACACTCGAAACCTACTGTACAGTATAGCGAATAGCGATTACCTATATTTTCCATCTTTTTGGATTGAAATAATACGCAAGTTTAAAATGAAAGGAAATGTTTAAGAATCAAAGGATGAAATAAAATGTACCTGATAACGATGCTTTTTCACATGAGGACATGAATTGTTGAAAAATGCCCGAAGGACGAGGGTGCAAGATATCGAAATGTAGGTATATACGGTTCTGATGACATAAATTACTTATATGCACTACGCTAATCTTTGGCTCGAAGCCGACAGTAAAAATCCCTTATAATATGTACCCCTGCCGAGTCAAGGAAAATATTTTACCGATTCCGCAACCACATAAATTTAAGTATATAATAAAATAATAATAATATGTGGCTTTTATTATTGTTTTCTGTCGTATTGAATGCGGTTTATTATAATATTATGCGTGTGTACGACGACATTAACCGGTGATTGTCAGCATTCACCAACTGCGTAACAACAACAGTAACACATATAATATGCACAGGGCGATTCAACAAGTATGCTCATTCCCATTTTTTGTTTAATAATGAATTTATTAAACTTCTGATTTTTATTTTTATTATTCTCAAAGACCATATTTTATTTATGTTTTGTATGTAATTTAAGGAGTGTCGTGTAGTGGGTGTGGCGATACAAACTTATTTGTTTTTCAAATGAGAACCAACCTTTTTTACTAAATTATTATACACTTGATTTTTTTTAAATGTTGACATCTGAATCAAAAATTGAATGAGTTATTTCTGAATTATAAAAATGCGTATTTTATACTAAACATTAAAATCCTTATAGATGGTTTTACAAAAGAATGTTGATAGATTATTCAATTAATGTTAATATTACTGACATTTTCAAAAAATCCATCATAATAGCCAATATCTTCCAAATTCATTATCATTGACCTATTATCCTTAGAACGCAAATAGTTAAATAACTTAAACTACTTGTTCGGCTTTCGTTTAAATCAAAATTTTCAAAAAAATCATCTGATAAACAATTCATAAGATAGAAAAGGTGTCTCAATGAGACCACCTTTAGTGACTATAGTGTCCTTATAATATCGCAGATAATCTAAGACGAGGAAAAATCCAAAATCTAATTAAAATTACCAAAACCGTTTCCCTTACAATATAATATGATAGCGTAATAATCGTAAAATGGCCAAGTTGATTTATTCACTTTTACCTGCAGTGTATCGTCCATACTCCATATTATATAAACAAATACAATTTCATATATACTTAGTTGTCTTGTCCAGCTTTTGCAACCTTTACGTGGCTTATGCATGTAACACCCATGACTAAATATCTACGTAGGTAGGTACCTAAATTATTATATTATATACATGTTTAGTATTAAATATTATAATATGTGTTTTGTAGATGTGACTACAATTTACATATTATATTAAAATATCTTCGATTATAAATACCATATAATATTATAGTCTCATATACAAACAGCGTTTATAATCAAAGATAATAATATAAACGTCAAACATTGTATAATAAACATTCTCTAATAATATAAATTTACCTACCAGGCCGAAAGCTTGCCGAAGCGCATATTATTATAAGTTGCTGTGCGCAAACTGCGGGAGAGCCAACAAAGGACTAAAGAGACTGCTGAGATAGGTCTAATATTATCGAGGGTGACCAAAAATCCTGTTGAAATGTAAAGGCTTTTATCTTTATTCGAATACCTACATATATTGTATTGTTTTATTATAAATAAATAGGTACATTATGCTCAAAAATTCACGTCACAAAACATTATAATTATTTAAAATATATGTTTAAAAATTAAGTGTATTTTCTGAAATGTTATATAGCAAACTACATGCCTATATATTATTAGGTACCTATACCATATTACCGTCAATATGAATACTTGGCAATTGGCAGTTATTTCGAGAGTATATCTCGTTTTTGGGTATGTCACTGCAGTAATTACATGTAATGTATATAACAAATCTGAATTCAATGATAAATACATAATTGTATACGAAAAGAGATTCTTCAAGGTGGAGGAGACTAGTGGATCAGCATCTATTTCTGAAGATAATCTATGATATGTCATAGCTAGTGCTTTATCTTGCTTTGTTGAAATTAATAATTATTAATATTACTAATTGTAATTATATGAGATTTCGTGGACCCTGCTCAGTGCCCACACGAGCTTACATTATAATGATGTAATATAATATTTTATTTGTTTAAATAAATAAATTTGTCGTTAAGAGCCTGCAGAAGCTGATATCTGCAAGATGTTAATTTTTCATGATAAGCGGTTTTAATTTTAGATTCTGAGTGGAACGATGAATGTATTGATTTTACAATGATGTGTTTTTTTTTAAATTTTTAAATTTTAAAATTTTTTTTTGTGTCTGTGTACACGATAAGTAGTCGAAATAATGCTTCGATTTTCAACTTCAGTATCTTGTTCGATTGGAAAGTGAATATCGTTGGTGCATCGAGGAGATCAAAATTCCCAGTAATTTTCAAAAGCGCCAAGAAAAACCAAAGAAAAATTAAGGAAAAACGGGAATTTTTACGCAAAATCGATTTTCATAAAAGTGAATTTGGTTTTTGGTGGAACTTTAAAAAAAATGACCGTAGATACATGACATTTT
>NC_042496.1:32999625-33030906 GCF_005508785.2 Acyrthosiphon pisum
GCCTCAAACGATTTTTGATATTTGTTATTATTCAAAAAGTATGAGTCGTAGACACTTGAAAATTTTACCAGTTGTTTAAATTGACATTTTCTTTATATAGTTTTATTTTCAAAATATTTCACTAATTTTTAATCTATTTATAGGCAATTGAAATAATCGATTTTTTTTGATTTTTTTTTTATAAATGTTGATAAAAGAAAATTAGCTGGGACAAAATACTTGAAAATTTAATAGAAGGGTCCACATATGTTGTTCTAACTCCCATTCAAAAATTATAAAAATACATAGGCACAATTTTTTTTTATAAGCATTTAAAGTTCAAATTTTGACTAAATACGTAAAAATTACGGCAATGTTCAAATAATCTTAAACAGAAATTCATAAAAGTTTTTCTTTTTAATTCTAAGATTTGGAAATTTAATACAAGGCTCCTAACATATTTTTACAATAGCAGTTGCAAAATAAAAGGAATACATTGTCACAATTTTTATTTATAAGCATTTAAAGTTCAAATTTTGACAACATATTATGTAAAAATCACGAAAATTCGTAAATTATTTTATGCTGGAAATTCATAAAAAATTTTCCTTTTATATCTAAGATTTCAAAATTTAATACAAGGCTCATAATATATTTTTACAATAGCAATTGAAAAATAAAAGAAATATATAGTCACGATTTTTTTTTTATAAGCATTTAAAGTTCAAATTTTGACTAAATTTATCAAATTTTAATTTGAAAAATTATTTGTATTTAAAAATTATAAAATGTTCAATTTTTGTATCTAAGAATTTAAAATTTAAAACAAGATTCCACGTAAGTAATTAATTCTGTTACCAAAAAATCTAAAAAATACATTTACACAGTTTATTTTTATAGTCATTTTAAGTACAAATTTGGACGAAATTACATATTAAAAACCTAGGATAACTATTTTAGTTATTTTGTTGTGATTGTATAATATTATTCATGGGTACTTGAAACTTCTAAAGTATACTATTAATTATTATATATCTATGATAGTATCACGGTTTGTTGTTGATGTATAACGCGTTATAAGTACCTAATAGATATTGTGATATGATTAATTTGGAGTTTATTATAGGTACCTATTATAGGTCATTTTTTTTTAAATACTATAGACTATAATATAATATTATGTCTTATACCTAGACTGACACACCGTCTCCGCTCAGAATCGTTTTTCTTATACAATGATATTATCTCATTGAATTCAAATTTAATACCATCTATTATACAGTGACCCACTTGTAACCTACTTTACAGTAGAGCGAAATCCACTTACCCACCTTTTTAAAATCAAATGTTAGTAAATATGAGTTTCAGTTTGCTTGAGTTTTAAAGACAATATTATGTTTATTTTTGTTTAAAACATAATCCAGATATCAACTTTTGCCGTAAACATTTTCTTGCAAAAACCAGATAACATCATATTACTTGTACTTATTATTATAATTAAAGAAGTATAATATTAATATATTATTATTAATAATAAGAATAATAATAATGGAATATGATTGCATTTGTAGTTTGTACAATCATTTTATGATTGTATAAATGAAAAGAAAAATTGCAAAATATGTTTTATGAATATTCCAATTGATATGATAACTGATTGTTTAGAATTAACTTATCATTTTAGTCACAAAAAAAACTCCATGACCAAGTTAATGACAATTATATCATTTTTTTCCACAATAATTATGCATGATCCATGTAGATACTAGATATAGCATATTGGTAAAATGTTTTATAACTTATTAAATATTGTACCCAGAGATACCAAATTTCGATGAAAATATTCATTTTAAATAAATTAATATATATAAAATCAATTTTTTTCAGATATCAGTTGGCTCTTTTATCACTGAAATAATAATACCATTCAACACGGTATCTGAATTTCACCGGTACATCAATGAGAGATTATACGTAGAAAGCTTATAGAAATAAAATGGATGGTATTCCCAACTGTAACTTTACCAGTTACCACGTTATGACAGCATGTACGTGATTATTGATGCTGCACATTTATATCCGAAATCGGTTAGAAGTTTATATGAAATTATAGTCCGGAATCGATCGATCAGTGCGTGAGGAAATAGTTAACTTGCCCTCTCCCTTAAAAGTACTGAAAGGGAAATTTTCGAATATTTTACAACTTCATGTACATTGTACGTGTTTTTTGTTAATTTTATTTCCAATAATTAAGATGATAACAATTTTAATATAAATAAATAAATAAATAATGAATCTTTAACTTTGACCCCACTTGTAAGTATCAAACCAGATCAAATTTTCTACCAGATACCACCCTTAATGTTGAACATAGAATCAAAGTATCTTGGTCGAAACCGCGATGACAGTCAAAAAAACTTATAAAATTATTTTAATATCAATTTGGATTATATATATTCATTTAAATTGTTAAAAAAATAACACTTTATTGATGAACGTGCAATAATGATTTTTATTAGTTTTCCTTTTTACTACTGTTGTAGCCAATCAGAACTGTAGCTACAGTTTTCTCTTTTGTGTGCACTTCTATTGACTATAACAACAAATAACATTATTATAAATAGTCACATCGACTCGGCTATTACTCCATTTTTTTATGAAAATACAAAGGTTTAGTCGTACAAAGACTAAATTTGGTATGTATAGGTGCATACCTGCAGTCACTGTTATTCGTTCATCGTTCATCGTTCATGTCGTCGTAAAAATTTTAACGAGTTGGTTATTTAATAGATGCTCCAGTATTATTGGGTAATGTCGATATTTGTCCCTACACTGCTACACGGGACTTTCACCATTTCCATTCCTTTTCTATTTTTATTTGTTCTACACATTGTTTGAAAAAATAATACTTTATACTGGATGATAAAACTGGACAACGAGGACCCATATTTAATTTCTTATACTTTATTTATTATTATTATTATTATTATAGTTGTCAATGTTACTATATTATTAAAATGATTTCATTGTCATTTTTACTATTTTTATTGTTATTTACTTCAATATTTTTGTTCGTCTGTTATTAGTTTTAATATATTTGAATTTGGTACATCCCATTTGTACATTTCAACAAATAAATTATTAACTCGATCTATATTATCACAAAATTCGATGATTCTTTGCTGTACCTCTACGCATGTATATAATATTTTTCGACGATTAATTAATTTTATTTGAATCCAAGCAATAATTACAATATGTTTTAACCATAGACTCCTAAATAAATTATTTATGTGTCTATGGCTTTAATGTTTGTTATTGTTTTTGATACAACTATTACATATAATACATATTTTATACCCATATTGAAATAATTGTCCATATATATACAACAAATATGTGATATTAAACTATTAAATAATTATATTATATTGAGATGTTGTTATAATTTTACGATAACTTATCATCTGATTATCCGAATGACGTATAATAAATTGATAACTAAAAAAAATTGCATCCTTTTTCCTCATATATATTTTATTATGATGGGTTATTCACTACGTAGTCTACATTGTAGTTAATAAATAATTGTATATAACATTATATTGTATTTAGTGATATTTTCGTACTGTGAATATTGTACCAATATACAGAGTGATTCACCAAACATGCTAAACCCAATTCTTTCCTTCATAATTTATTAAAATTCTAATTTTTGGAATCTTTATGTACCTATAGAGTATAGGTTACACTGTTACAGGCTTTATTAATCAAAGTTTACCCGGTTAGTGTTTTTGGTTTTACCCGAACTGATAACAAGAAAAAGGGAAAATTGTATATAGGTATATGGGCAACTTAATATGCCTTATGAGTTATGTGTATTTTCCCGGTTGGTCAAAATGATTGTACTGGTAAAAACGTACGGATACTGGATAAGCTATATATAGGTAGTATCGTCATGCATTAATGTATGACCCGCTTAAGACACTCCTAAATGGTATAAAATATTTGACAACATTTTAGAGAAAAATATATTATGGTCTGTAAGTTTACTAGAAAATGTCCAGTCAGAATCCGCGGTGAAATGTAGCAAAAAATATTTTTTTCAACGCCGGCGAAACAGCAATTATATACCTATAGATATAATACAAATGTAGAATATATAATATTCGACATTCGTGTATATCATATACACACCTTTATATAGATCTAAGTCTGAATCGTATTATATGTGTCTAATGGCACGGATATTTTTTTAGTATCGAACGATCACGCTACGCGAATATAATAAATACAAATATATAAATATATAATATATCGGGTGATCTATTTAACGTAAGATTCTCTTTTTATTTCAAAAAATTTACATTTTTGAAAACTTTTTTTTAACATTATTTTAAGTTGTTAAAAACAATATTTTTATTATTTTTATTGTTATCATTTCATTTTCCTCATTTAATGACGTCATGAGTTTGTAATTAATATATTATCTTAAAACAGAATATTATTGTCATACAGCGTCATATGAGCTGTCATAGAGTGAAAATCTTAAAAAATTATAACAATGAGAAATATAACTTCTTTCCAAAAATGTTATTTCTACAATGTCGAAAAATTATCGAAAAGAAATACCTATTTTCAAATACGATACTATTTAGAAATAATAATTGAGTGTCTTACGTCAAATTAAATGGATCACTCCGTATATAATATAATATGTAGGTAGGAAGTTACCAAATACGAGTCCCATGTGCATAATATATACGTATACGTTTTTCTACCTTTTTCTCTTGGTATCGTGGACCGAGGATGGGGGAAGGTCAGCGTATTGTATATACCTACATATGTGAATTTATCAAAAATATTACATCCCGCTGTCATCTTCTAGTTTATAATAATATATGTACAAACATAATACGCGTATTATTATTCAAGTCTGTGTGGAATACTAGAATATTTATATACATTATTTTTCATATTATATCGATTTATATATGGATATAGTAATAATAATAATAATAATAATAATAATATAATATATTTATACTATATTCAATACATATCTCTATTATATTCACAATTTTCGTATACTACCTATCTGTAATAATACGCATAAATGTATAATTCATATAATATATATGTTTTACATTTGAAGTAAATGTATTATATTATATACAGATTTGAGATTTCCGTTAAAAAAACTCGCATTGGACTGCTATAAATATATAAAGTATATATCAAGGTCGAAATCGGGATAGCGTGATACAAAATATAATAATATGTCAAGAATTTATATCATAGGGCATAGACGACTGCTAGATGAGCTGATAATAATACGAATATTATACGAATTATTCAAACTTTTTAATTTCGTTGGATTATTAGAATATCGTTGTCGCCTGTTATGACTTCTATTATGGTAACTAGATACTATATAATATATATCGTATACATTTCTACTTGTCACGACGTTGTATGTTATAATCGTATTTAAATTTCGTACCATCCTTCCCTTTTTGCATAGGTTAACGAAAAATGACTACATTATTTAAGCGTATAAAATATAAATTGATTTTCCAAAATCGTAGAATATTAATTATATGATAAATTATGACATTTATCCATTTATGTATCTGAGTCCTCAGCGTTTTCATAAAATGAGTTCATGACACGTAGACGTGTCAATTAGGTATACCTAATTACACTTAGTATCAAATAGGATGTGTGAACAATATTTAAGATTTTTTTTTTAAATATTTATACAATTTTCAAAATACGTGAAATGCTGGTAATTAATTTTTATATTTATTTTATGCATGTTAAGAAGTCTTATGTATAATTTATTTATGTTGTATAATTTAGGTACTTATATTTAAAATTCAACATTTTTTTTTATAATTGATAGTCAGGATAGATAATAGTTACATAGGTATATGGATTAATAACTACAGTCTACAGATATGGATTGTTATTAAAATTTAAGGGTTAAAAATGAACAATATTAATTAAAATTTTGAAAGTTTGCAAATTATTTTGTAGTTAAAATTTTATAAAATGTTCTATTTTATTGCTAAGAATTGGAAGTTAAGTACTCAACCAATTCTAAAAACGACTTATACGCTTGCTCGATGTTTTATTTAAAGATTTAGGAAATTATAATTTAATATAACAATAACGACTACTATAGCGATGAACGTGATCACTTAAAGAAAAACTGAAACTGAACGACTTCATTTTTTGCGCATTGAACGTGCATCTGAACAAATTCAATTTTCAAGTCAACTTCCAGAACACTGATGTATATCTACATAAAATTAGTGTATACTATATACGTTATTTATAATGATGTAAAGTTTTCAGTTATGATTTATTTTACAAAAAAATACTCTTGCTCAACCTCGTGGTTTTGTCATTTTGACGAGGTCGTTTCGACCAGACTTTTGTGCTCGACGTAAGTCGTAAGTATGTATTACAGTAGATACCTATTCATCACATTATATGGGTCGACCATTATAAGAAATATTATATATGTCAGCGAACCAGACAAATACCAGATGATAAATACTACTATAATTAGTAGCTATATAATATTCAGCACATTATAGTTGGATTCCGGATTATTTTAGGTAAGTACTACAAATATAGAATACGAACAAATATTAAAAATTCTTAAAGATATAGGTAATAAAATAACTTTTGTATAATTCAAAATTAATTTAATCGTTCCCCTCAATTATTGATTATAATCTAAACATTTTACTTTGTGCCATGTACCTATACACTTTTCAAAAATAGTCACTATAACCTAGAACATGGTTCTAACTAAATTTATTGTTCGCATTCAATAGATAAAAATTTAAAAATGTTCCCTTATCTTTTAATTAGTGCAACAGGAATTATAGTGGCACGTCGTCGCGGACGTGCGAATTTATAAATTGTCATATTGACCTTAATGGCATTTTTGTTTAGCATTATTGTGATATAAATATAAAAAAATTTGTATTTTTTTTATGATTTGATATTATGCATCATATGATTACAGAAAACAATTTTATTTTAAAATATATATATTTAAAATTACGTAAACTTTATTATATATTTGTATGAAAATTATTGACATCTAAATTTAACAATACAATTTTAATTGATATAATTGATTACTAGGTATTTCATTTAATATAATTTAACTGCATGAGTACAATAAATAAAATAATTTATTCAAAGCGAAGTACATAAAATATTTTTTTTTTTATTTATAAATAGTAGGTATAGTAGTAGGTACCTTTATACTTTTACAAAAAGTGTTATTGACAAATTATTCTTTGCCGAAATGTTTTTAACCTAGCCTGTTCTAGATGTCTTATTACTTATTATTGATATTAGTTTTCTGATTTAAATTTAAAATTTAAAATGTTTAGTAATTTATTGATTTAATTTGTTATGACTTTTATATAATAATAATAATAATAATAATATTTTATTTGGCCATAAAACAATTAAACATGCAATGGTATAGTAACAATATGTTACACAAAATTTTATAGTTGCACAATATTGATTTAATCTTTTTCTGCTTTGTAATTAAATTTTGAACTTAATTTTAATTTTTAATTAAAAATATTGCTTTCATAGTTTTACGGTATAAGAATTGATTTCTATTTTCTACTTATGGCTCATAAGTGCCATACGTGCAAGATCGTCGTTTGCTCGTTTCATATAACATTACGCATATATAAGACGCACGGCTGTAAAACGGTTCTAAGAAAACGAAATTATAAAGTGATAAAAAAATATTGTATAATGTTATGATCATATTTTTAGACAAAAAATTTCTGTCTGGGATTTTCTATTGAAAATTTTAAATTGATTTGTATATAATAGTTTTATTATAAAACGATTATTATTTTTATATAAATAATGATAATGGATTTAATTTTTCTTCATTTAAATATAAACTTTAAATATAAGTACCTATATAAAAGAAACTTTGCTGTAAAACAGTAGGTTACAAGTGGGCCACTGTTATGGTTGTGTTAAATTTGAATATAAAATCATTGTATACGAAAAACGATTTTGAGCGAAGACGATCTGTCAGCCTATAATATTACAAAGTATATTATTTCATATTTGATGATATTCTTGTGATTAAAGTAATTTATTTTAATCTTTAGCTATACAAATTGAACGTTTTATAAATTTCATGCCCCTGTTACCCCCTCTCTGGATCCACCACTGGACTTATAGCCCCATGTATAGGCATTAGACACAGACCCCGGAGCAGATCTCTTGTTTAGGGTATGCAGAACGCCGGCAAGATGAATGACGATAAAAAACAATAATAATACCTATGCTTATAGGTAATTACAATTTTAAAAATATTTTCAAATATTCAAATTTAACTTAATTCATTTTTATCCTTTAGGCGGCTCTTAGTGGCTATTATTTAAGGGGAACAATTTAGGCAATTTCTAATCTTGTCGTCGCCGTCCGTAATCTTTGTGTTAGTCGTAAATGATTATTAGTGTGAGTGCGGTCCTATATAGGTACCGCCACCCTCCGCCTTATCTTACTGGTAGTACAGATATACTGTGGGCGTATTTGCGAGTTGGGTACCGCGGTCGCTGTCGCATCGTTATCGTAAAACCATTGTTAGGATTTTAATGATTTTATAATTACAATATTTAATAATTTAAAAATAATAATAATTTATATTAGGGTTAATTATAATTTATGACTATACTTGCCACTTGGATTTAGTTTTATTACATTATAATAATATAATATTATATAGTATAAGAAATAGGAATAGGTAGTATTTCAATATTATAAAATTTTTTACATTTAAAATTATTTATTTTTTATCATAGACTTAATAATACATAATAATATGGTAGTCGTTATTTTAATTAAATATATTACATTATTACTACGAAAAAAGCTAAAAACTAATCCCTGATGGGTAAACCACGATCAAAACGGGAATCTAATATTTCAAGTAACAAATGGTCATGGTAAATATCTACATTTTAATATTTTATTGCATGCATGCATTATACATTTTACACAATATAATTTGTGTAAATCGCATGACAAGTTATACGTGCAATTTAAAAGACATATTAACACGATAATTTTTTTCATGTATAACAGATACACAGCGATGTTCAAACAAACAAAATCCTCGGCTTTATAACATTTTAATATAGAAAAATCCCTGTTTGAGCACCTTCCCGGGCTCCTATTGGTCGTAGAGTGATATTATGTAACCTATATAATCGCCGTTGTCCGCGATCCAAGGAAGTCTGATTGCCTACCACCTGGCTGTGTTACACTGCAGCCAGCAAGTTACACCCAGAATGAGTTGAACAATCACAATTTTTTGAGTTAAAAGAGTTTTCATTTTTTACGGGCAATGAAGTGGACGGGACCAGTTAGTTTATTATAAATGTATAAACAATTTCCATAAATTGAAGAAAAAATCACAACATTTTAGATTTTAAGCGGAGCTATATAAATGTATTGATTTTACAATGATGTGTGTTTTTGTTTATTATTATTATTTTGTTTTTGTGTCTGTACACGGTAAGTAGTTGAAATAACGCTTCGATTTTTAACTTCAGTATCTTTTCCGATAGGAAAGTGAATACAGTTGGTTAGTGGCGTGCAGACAAGACACAAATGGGGTGGGTGTGGGTGGTATTTTTTGTTAAGAATTTTACAAGTTACTAATATTAAATTTGTAAATGTTATTTTACTACGTGTCATTTTACTACGTTCTTTTAGTTTTGGGTGGGTGATGGGTGTAAGAAAATTAACTTTGCCCCACATGGAAAAAAGGATCTGCACGTCACTGCAGTTGGTGCATTCAGATTCGGTAGGTCAAAATTTAAAATTAGCAGTATAGTTTCTAAAAACAAATACCAATCCTCAAAATACTTTTATAATTATTTTTTCATATATTAATAACTTCAATATTTTGATATATGAGGCGAATAGTGAACCTAATATACCCCTTATAATTTTGACAGCTTAAATAGTTTTATGTGCTACCTATCCATTTAATAATTTAATAATATTTATAAATAGCTGATAATTTTTTTATATTTAATCCATTTTATAACTACCTCTTAACTATTTAATATATAATTGTATACAAAATTATATTTATATAATATGATATACATCACATTATATTTTATATTTTTATCATGTCATTAAACTTTATATTATTTAACAATTAATTAAGTAGCCCTCTGGAGTTAAGCACTTGCTCTTTTTAACAACCAATCAACTAAAAGCAACTAAAGAAATATACACTATATTATGGTGTAAGTATAACCTATTTACCAATAAATTGCATATCTGACTTGTGGGAGGGGGGAATTTAAATTGTTTGATACGACTCTTAATACGGAAAGACTCCTTCACGCACTAATTTAATCACCTTCTAGAATTTTTTGCAGTAATATTTATTTTATTTTTTACTTTACGATAATTTGATAATTTACCATCCTATATACCTACAAAAAGAGTTAAAGAAAAAACGCACAGATATACCCACCTATTATTATACTTACGATTTATGCGCTATAGGCATCCGCTACATTTTACCACTACCTATAGGTGAATTTACACATTATATTTTAACGATTCTTTGTTTATTTGGTACATTTTTACCGCTCATAAACCCCAGTGGCCATAATTTCAAATGTTTTCGAGTGCATACAATGCATTATTGTAATACATTATTTAGAAAATATTTGGTTCACAAAGTATAACAGGAGGACTTTTAAGTTTTAACATAATATATAGGTACCTATACTAATAGATAATATTATTGAAATAATATATGGACATATGGTATAAATGTATAATATATTCTTATGTCTAACGCTTTAAATGTCAATAGATATTAAAATATATGATAGATGACGATGATATATCGACGACGCCATTATGACGTACAACTGGTTAAGCTAAAGTTATTTCTGTAAGTATTTAAATATAGTTTGTTTGTTAGGTATCATGGTAACGAATGAAATTAACGATTTACTAAAATATATCTATCATGGCTAAATAACACTGTATGACAGCAACTGATTACTTCGTCGTCCGTTCTCGGAAAAAGGTGCAAAATCAAATATTTCTTGATAAATTAAATCATCATCCGGGATCATAAATTTCAAGTATCTAAGCCCTAAGGTTATTGGTTTATAAATTACAAGGAAATAAGAAAATCGTTCAATGAGGAGTCTGGAGAATATCCAATGTCGAATAAATTTGGTCTTCAAACGCTTATAAAATAAATGCTAATATAAACTTTCTGTAAAAATTTCATCTATGGTTGTTTTTTTTAGAGTTAGACTAAAACCAAATATCGATTTTGTCAAAAACCGAAATTTTGAAAATACTACCTATACTTATAGTACCTACCCATATTGTACAATATTTTAATTGATATTTTTTTTTTTCATTAGGTATCATATATGTATTGTATATACTGCCCAATCTGACAAAATGTAAAATCCACTGAATATTTCAATTTGAAAACCCATTATTTTATAAAACTTAATGTTTGTAATTATATATTATGTATAGGCACCCCATTTCAATGCTAAAATAATTTGCCATTATATTACAAAAAGTAAATAAATATGTTAAATAATAATATATACCTACTAAATTGATAGTTTTTCGACATTTTAATCAAACATCAATTGAATTTTTTTTTTTTATATAAACAATAGTAGATATCTATAATATTGTAAATATTGTACATGTGAGTACCTACGAGACCAATATTTTTTATGATACATGATGTAAAGCTTTCTTTTTTAAAGATTATAAGATAGTAATATTAATAATTTTTCAATTTTTGTTTATTAATTTAGTAGGTATCTTTTTTAAATTTTGTTTACACAAATCATAAATATACCTATAATATCCGTGATGCATATATTATATTATGCACATTTTTAATGTGTTTTGTATGCATTAAATATCTTTTTGAACTTGAACCCTAATAATTTGTTATAAAATAATATAGGTACCTAATAGCCAATAGGTACCTTTATATTATTTTATCGTCGTCATATTCGACCATGCCTATACCTAACCATATTATTATATTACTATAATATAATATGCTGCACACGTACTTCACACTTAATTACAGCGAATATAAAATATAAAAAATATATAGGTAATAGACGATAATTATATTATTATTGTTGTTTCGTCTACGAAATATGTAATGATATAATGGTACCTATATCGTGATGTGCATAATATGAATGAAGCATCGTCGTGTGTACCGTATATTATAGATAGTCATCGCGCGTTGGTATATTATTATTATTAGTTTCAGTATATATTATTATTGCGACAAAAACGATAATGTTCATTTTTGTTCTTCCACAATATTATCATACTGCCTAACTATGTTTGAATAAAATGTATTAATATTGTGTTTGAAACAATGGAACGCGGATATATTTACCACGCATACCTATTTAGACCTCACCAGTAACCAGTCTATATATATTATAATAATATAATCTATAACATATATGTATATAGATAGTTAATACCTATATTATTATTTAGGTAAAACAAATAAAAGTGAAATATAGTTTGGCAGTGTGGGCTTAGGTCATTGGTTTTTTATTTTGTAAAGAGATATTATGATAATAATATTCGGTTTCATTGTTTTGTCAAAAAATAATAATAGCCACAATTATACGAAAAATACTTTGATATATTGGTAGGTGCTACCATATACAGCATGTACAATAATGTTAGTAAGTAAGTAAAATAATTTATAAACAGGACTCGTTATATCGTGCAGTGAAAGAAATATTGAATAGCAGAATAGTAGGTAACTACATATATATTGTGTATTTGTGTATAACATGCAACCGTTCTCCTAAAAGTGCTCAAATACACACTTAAATAATATAATGTAAACTTTTAATTATGCGATGAAAACTCATAAATCTGCAGAAAAAAAAAATTATAATTATCAACTTTTTTAATTTATAATAAAAAATGAATAATAATTGTATTATTTTTTGTTCTTTCATTCGATTATAATTGTTTTTATTGGCCTATATTTTGTCGACCATATTATTTTGAATCATTTACAACCGTCTGCAGGGCGTATTGTACATTGTAAAATAGATCGTATTTTTAAAGTTTTCAAAAGGTTTTTTTATTTTCTACAATAAGAAAAACTGGTAATTACTAATTACCTACATCTAAACTAGGTACTTATCAAAAATTGATTAAAAATAACATTGAAACATTTTAATGCACCCTTTATATGTAAAGAAATTGCTCGATTGTGCCTACCATGTGTCCTTAAAAACAGGGTGCACTCGACAACTCAGTATCTTATATTACACGCAGCTAGTATTCTATACATATTTTTAATTCTGTTTGCGGAACATGAGACTAAACTGATGGACCATCATACATTCATATAACTTAAAAATGTATAACACTTGTATTTCGCGTATGCGCAACGATTTCACTTTTTCTGTGTACCATTGTTTTCGTGGACACGCACGATATATGCCAAATTTTCATCAAAATATGCAATTCATAAGAATAAAATTTCATATACCTATAGGTACTAAATCCTGTCACCTTGAAACTAATTTCTATATAATATGTTTCATTCGTAAGCTGTAGAATTTAATATAACTTAGCAAGATTGAAGTGCAAATGCACGAACTCGCGAGTCCTGAATTAATAACCTATTTATAATGAATAATCCCATAGCTGGTACCTACACTATTATTTAAATTAAAAAAAGTTATAGGTACCTATCTACCTTAAATCATGCATGGTATAATAACCTACTAAAAATATATAGTTTTTTTAGTTATAGGATAAATGAGGATACGTCATGTTATAATATATGCGCGTGCATATGATGCGTCAACAAAATATATTTAACTTAAGGACATATATTATGGCCAGTGATATAAGCCGATAATGTGTAACCCATGTAGGTACTTAAAAATATGTGAAGTACGATATGCGTAAACATCACTGTCACATGCATGTGGATGTGGTGTTAATGTGCTATACAGAGTGGTTTACCAAGTATGCAGCTCATTCCCTGTTTTTCTTTAACAATACAGTTATTAAAAATCTATTTTTTTAACATTTTTAAAACATATACCTACTCAAAGAACATAATATTTTTCAAAATCTTAAGGTACTTAAGGAGCTTAAGGAGCGTTCTATAGATATGCAAACTCTTATTTTTAAAATGATAATCTTCCTTTTCTACTGTTCATTGTTTAGAGGATAATTTTTCTGATATAAAGTTGGCTTATCAAAATCAAAAGTCGAATGAATAGTTTACGAGTTATTAAATTTTGTGTACTAAGAGGAAAATGATAGGACTATGATAATGGATTTGGAAGACCTGTCGGCTATAGCGATCCGATCATTTAAGTAATTTTATTAATATTTATAATTTTTTTTAAATGGTCCAAGCATAATAAATACTAGATCCAATATTAAATCTATTTTATATTTTTGTAAAACCATTTGAAAAACTATTATCCTTAATATAAACATTTTAATAACTGAGAAACTACTTGTTAGAATTTTTAATTAGATACATCAATATTTTCATAAAAAATATCCACTTAATAATTTATAGTAAAATATTGGGTTTCTCACTTTAAAACAGAAGTTTGTATCGCCAAAGTACTTTCTTTAGGGGTTTTAGGGGATTAATAATCAATTTAAGAAGGATTTTGATTTTTGATTGGGAAAATCATATTTACAAGGGGTTTTAGTTTTGTTTTGAAAAATCCTTGTAATGATTTTGATTTTTGAGTAAGTAATCAGTTTTTGAACAATTGATAAAAAAAAAATAAAAATGGTGTCAGCAGCCGGTTACCATAGGTATTTTTATTAATACCAATTAATTAAATTAAAATATAATATTCAATTGATAAGAATGGCTTATTATTTGTATAAGATATAGTTTAATTCGTAGTTTTGAAAAGTAAATTAAAAAAATTATTTAAGTTATTCATCTAGAGTTTTGTATAACATGTTTATTATTTTATTATTTATTAAGAAGACATTTTACCTCATAATTAACTATTCAAAATGCACAACACTATAATATGTGTACAGGTGTATCTCGTTAGAATTTATAAAGTAAATACTTATTATATAGTTGTATAGTACTTCTATAGGTAGTCACTATCATTGTATATTACTAGCCAATAGCTATTCAAGTATTATTCTAAACATATTGTGTAAAGTTAGTACTACATCGACCTATTTTATAATAATTAATTTGATTATTATATTCAGAAAAAACATTTAAATGCCCATAACAATGGTACAGTAATTAATTTAAAGAAATATAAATGTAAATAATAAAAAATTTAATTTATAAAAATTGCGAAAAATATAAAATAATGTTTTGGATAATTCAATTTTTTTAATGTTTGACAATATTAAGGGTATTAAGGGTATAATAATTGGAAGGGTCATAGATTTTTGGATTTTGAAATTAATTATTTTAGAAATTTGTGAATTGACTTTAGGATTTTCAAAATATTCTATAGGTACTGTGATTTTGGTTTTGGATTTTATGAATCATTTACTATGGATTTTGCTCATTTCTAAATATATACGTAATAATTATAATATATCGATATTCGCCATAGATATGGCAACAAAAGTTGTACGACACCAATATAAGTACCTATATACCATTCTATATTGTAGAGCTGAAACTCTATAATTTTTTTAATATTTAAACTCTTATTCAATTTGTTGTCTTATCTTCGTTGGTTTATTATAAAAAAATACTATACAGATTAATTAATTCATTAGGTATATGCCTACTTTTAGTATAGGTTATTAGGTTCCTTTAGATATTTTTTGCAGATAAAATTTACTTGGAAATAATTGTTTTCTTCTTATAATACAGTTATATCGGCATGCATGGACAAAATATAAAAACCGTTGATTAAATTTTTTTCAACTATTGTTAAATTTTAATAATAAACAGACAATATGTACACAATTATTCTTATAAGTTATAAGACATATACATACATAATAGGTACATAGTAGTATAATACATACCTGTCCTACCTATATAAACATTTTTGAAAATATAAATTATTGTATGCGTCCTACTTATTATTCAAGAAGGTATATATAGTTATATTTACCTATAATAGTACTATAATAGTACTGTAGTAGGAGTAATAGTACTATAATAATATGTTATACACATAGGTACATATTGTATAGATCCGTATGAACAAAAATTTAATTTGAAAAAAATTTAGAAATAGTATAATGATATAATATAGTAGTTTTATTAGTCTTAAATAACAATATTTACTGCAGAATGATAAAATCGACATGGATTTACCTATTGATTTTGAGGAAGGAAAAGGATTTAGACATTTTTGGATTCTTATAGCCATCGCGATGATCTTGGTGTAATAAGGGAACAGTGTGAATAATAACAAATATATATGTATATTAATTTGTATTGTTTTTATCAATTAAAAAAAATAAATATATGGATATAGATATAATAAATACTTACATATTTACCTAAATATGAGGTACTTAAAAATATTGATAAAGAATTATCGTACATAGTGCACAATTTTTGCTGTTAATAGATAATTTCAAATAAAGACCAATATACAAAAACTACAAAACAATTTTTTTTCGTAAATTCATTGAGACTTGAGATACACTATACGCGTATACCAATGATTTTTAAACATACATTGAGAGAATACGAAGTATAATGTCATATATAGTATACCCTATAATATATGTTATGATGGAAACACATGCTAATTATATTATGTTTGAAGACTCGACGGCATCGTCAGTTATCGAACAAAAAAAAATGTGTTTGGTTTTTTCGAAATCTATACGACTATACAATACGTGTAGGTACCTGTATAATATATTGTGACATTATTATTCCAGGTGCTTGCATAATGGCTGTTACGATTTGAAGAAAAAAAACTCCGGTTTGTCTGCCACTGGGCCACCCTTGTCATTATGATGTTCAGAAGTCAAATGTGGGCAAACATTAACACAGCAGGACGTAGGTACATAATGCAACGTATAAAATATATATATATAATAATAGGGATGTATACTTACATTGTATAATATAACTACATTGTTTAAATAACGCGTGTACGGTTTTTTGTGTACCTATATAATATACTCTCTCGACGTATCAGTATAATATTTTAATATTTTAATATTATACCTGTCGTAAACGTGTAAACCATAAACCACCTGTGAAAACGTGCATCAGGTGTCCCGCATGATATGCGTATAATACAATAATATTATGTACCTATTTATGTACGTCGGTACTCTGTTGTATATTATATAGTATATTAGTTACCTTCGATACCGAGGTAATAGTATATTAATATTAGTTGTAAAATATATATTATTTAAAATCGAATGTAAGTCTGTTTGGGTGGACGGAGTGGCCAAGCGGACTAACCGTTGCCGGTTCGAATCTCGGTCACGGGTGGAACTTTTCTGGGGAGAGAGGCCGCCATCTCCTGACCGGGCATGGCAGAAACCTACGGGTGCCCAATTTGAAATGTTGTCAAACTAAAACACACGTGTTTACAAAAACCTACAGGAGGTACCCTCCTTCACAGTAAAAACCAGCCAATGGCCTAAGTTGCCGAAGGTTAATTAATAAAAAAAAGAAAAAAGTCTGTTTGTTTATCCTTTACACATTCCTACTCTATTCATCCGATCGCCATGAAACTTTCTGGCAGGCTTTAGGCACCCGAAGAAAGGTTTCTTAATTATTAAAAACAAATAGTATACATCATAATATATTATATTGTGTAAGATAAAATTTTATAAACATCTTGTAATGTAACATAAACCATAACAACAATACTGAACACCTACTGTCAACAAAGTTTAAATTAAAACAATTTGATATGCCTCGTAAACGAAAAGCACCGATTGGTCAGTTTACGCTACAGCTACGAAAAATACAGAAAAGTCGAACTTCTGAGTCAGATGAACAAAATTAAGAAACATTAGTTGCCGGTCAAGAACGCTCAGTGTACAAACTACAAGCCCGTTTGAAAAAAAAAATATTTTAAAACTTATACCTAGTTAGAAATTATACACTTACGTATGCACCTCGCGAGATTTGCCTAGCTATACCTAATAATTATACTGCTCACATAATCACAAGCGATCTCAAGTTATACAGGTACCCTTATGGCACGGGCAACGTCAGGCGAGATTTATATTATATAATCAAACGTGCCCTGGTGGCCTGCAGGCCGATTAACGTAGAGCCTAAACTATGATAGCTTAACACTTAAAATGTTCAAGGTACCTTCGTACTGCCAATCGCCATATAGGTAGGTACCTAAGTGTGCACTAGGAAATAGTTTTGAAGCAACACGTTTGAATGAGGGGCGAGGAATTGTACACGTAGTTTCGCAAGTGCAGTATAATAACTATGCTAGCTTAGATGTTCGAGATTTCCGACTGTTTATCTCGACTGACATATAAATAAATTCTTTCAATACAATGTGAATTGACAATGAATGTTTTATTTAAAGATATTATAAGAAAATTTGCTGAGGAAAAAACCAGGAAAATTTTTTTAAACATTTTATATAATATATTAGATTAAAAAAATATATATTTTTTTTTATTGCATATGCTGAAAAAATGTACATTACAATTAGAATAAAATGTATATGGTATACTTATTTTAATTAATATTTATTACAAATTACTAAATCTGAATAAAATAAGGAAATTGTTTCAGGTGAAAGGGCCTCACTAAAAGCAATAGCCCCCCTTAATAATTTATGACCATAATGCATACAGGTATGGTTTCCAAGGCGCGACAGATCGCGCTAGTATATATTTAGTATATATATATATTTTTATATATTTAGTACTAAAATCGTATATAATGGTTTGCAGTGCAGCGGTGACGGCCCTTTCGGACACGACTGCATCATTAGCTGCAGTAGGAGGGCGACGCTTGCAGTGACAAGTTCGACCTCCCGCAAAAAAAAAAACTTAATTTTTTTAAAACAATTCATTAATATAGCAGATAGTAATAGTACCTTTTATTACAGTAAATACTAATATAATATATTTATACAAATATAAAAAAAATGTCCAAGCCTGCAGTGATTTTTCCCGAAGAGGAAATCATCGTCTTAATGAAGAAATAAGAAAGTATAATGTTCTGTATGTTATCTGACCCTAGATATAAGGACATCATTTTTAAAGATGAATTGTGGAAAAGTGTTTCCATTAAATTAAATAAATCATGTAAGTACAATATAAATTACTAAGTATTACCTAGAATAAGGTTTGATTTAAATATTCTAGTCAAGGCCGTATCTAGAAATTTTTTTCGGGGGAGGGGGGTCCAAAACATGTATATTTTAATTTTATTGAATTTATGTTTTTATATTGGGTTAAAAATAAATCATAATGAAGAAATTTCGGGAGGGGGGGGGGGTCAGACCTCTAGACCCACCCTCAGATACGACCTTGAATCTAGTATGTAATTGTTTATGAATTATAATATTAGGTAAAACCTTCAAATTACTATTAATTAATAATTAGCATTAATAATAATAAACAATAATAACATATAAATTATTATAATGTATAATATTGAATATAGGTAGTCGAAGTGACAAAAAAAAAGATGGAAAAGTAATCGGGATTCGTTTTCTCGAAAGAAGCGGAAACTTGGAACTGGATGTGCAAGATCAAATTTAAAAAAATGGTCTTTGGCTCCTTATCTTAGCTTTTTGGAAAACTTGGAAAACGAACGAGAGTACGTACAATATCTTATAGTTTATTAAGCATTACCTGTAATAAGGTTTAACTTAAATATTCTAGTACGTAATTGTTTATGAATTATTATTAGGTTTTGTAGACTTGCCGGATTTCGATGACTATTTTTTTATCTGAAAGAAGAAGACTTCCTACAGCCCGCATCGGTCTCTGATTTTGTATTTTATGCCAAATTATTGTATCAAAGCATTTGTGAAGAAAATTGAAACTCTTTCAATGCCAACAGCATTTTTAATTTTGCTTCGAAAATTCCTCTAGAAGGTAATTTTTTAGCTGATAAAGCTAGACTTTTACAAAAAAAATCGAAATCATCTTCATCATCCTAATTTTAAAAATATTTTTATTTTCCGTCTTAATTGATTCCTATACCTATTGCTTGCCGTTCTTTGGCCGTCTTTTCCAAACTTTCATAGAATCTGTCTTTTTGTTTGATTTGTGATTCTTTATTGTGTTGGGCGGTAAATCATCCGCACTATTATCAACAGTTTCAATTACTTCAGTGTCTTCAATTTGTTGGCCGCATCAGACGACACTGCCGCTGGGTGGTCGCGCGATCCGTTTGTCGTCACGTGATACCACTTTATCACCGACGGAATCTCTCCGTGATATTAAATATGATATCGCACGTTTTTGTTTTGGACGTTCGTTGTAACACGCGGCGTGTGCGCTTTTTCAATTATTAATTTCTTTTCGCGAAGAACGTTAACCGTGCGTCTCTCTTCGACGAGTGCGCGTGTTATTCGCCATCGTAAGATATACTATATCCATGCCGACAGCCGCGTCGATGTAGTACGACGGGTGCGCGTATTATTCGCCATTTGTTCGTCTACCTTTTATAGCGCCACGTTCGCGTTGTTCGTGGCCGTCCTCCGCCATCGTGCCAATACGTTACCCGCCAACGGTCGCGACGACAAATTTAGTCCCATTCACCTACCAATTACTGGTACCACCCCGTTGTCCTGCTATTTCCATCCAAGGACGACAAGCACCAGGAATCAGGTCGGATCATATAGTTATTATTAAATTTATTGAAGAAACAAATCATTAATTTAATTCATTGTGAGCCCGATATCGGGATTTGATAATTTTAATAATTAATATGTTTTATAAAAACAATAAATTATTGTCCCTCCTCTTCCCTTTTATTAGTTAAGGTATTTTATTGTCTGCAAGCAGGTATTGATTGCACTACAAAATACAATCCATTTAGTTACTATCAACATTTTGTTGCAAATCCTTTTCCGCCCCTCATTCACGTACTAAGCAATCATCCTACACCGTCCTGTGTACCCTAGTATTTGCCTGTGCGGAAACATAGATACTGCCCATGTTGAACAATTATTTATGGTTTTATCGATAGGCCCTCTCAAACTATTGATTGGTACTGTTTATCTACCACCCAGCTCTCCTTTGCCGTTGTACGAAGCCTAAACTTCCACAGTTGAGATAGTACTATCCTCTGTCAACCCTACGCATACCCTTCTGTGTGGTAACTTTAACTTGCCACATACTAACTGGTTTAGTAATGTCTCATGTTTAGGCCTTACAGCCTCTGGAAATCTATCTGCAACGTCTTCTCACCTAGTTGACACTTTCTCCTTTCAACTCAACCAGGTACATAACACACATGGTAGCCTTCTTGACCTCGTGTTTTTGACTTTCTCCTTTCTCCCCTTTCTCCACTTGTTAACCTTGACTCTTTTCATCCACCTTTATGTGTCCAATTTTACATAGAGTTGTATGACCCTTAACCAGCCGTCCACTCGTTTCGTGATTTTAAATCTGGTAACTATACTGCCATGTCTCATTTCCTTGGTTCGTGTGATTGAGAACCTACCTTCTAGCTACTAAGGCTGGAAGAATCTGCATTGTTATTTAATGACTCATTACTCAACGCCATTGATAAATATGTCCCCCTAAAAGTCTTTTCACCCTCTAAATTTCCACGTTGGGCTAATCATTACTTCAAAAGCTTAATGTTTAGTAAAAAACTGGCCCACAAAAAATTCAAGCAAACCAACTCTCCCACAGACTACTTAGCATTTTCTGAATTAAGAGCCAAATGTAAACAGTGTTCTAACTCTGACCACTGTGCCTATTTCAAGCAAACCGAAGAAGCATTGGCATCTTCTCCTTCTAAGTTCTGGAGTTACGTTAGGAGTCTAAAACAAGTTCCTTTGATACCTTCAGTTGTTCACCTCAATAATGTATGTTCTAGTTCTGACACTGAATCTGCTAATCTTTTTGCTTCTTACTTTTCCTCCACGTATAATCATTCTTCGCATACATTTCAATCGCAATCTCTATCCCCTAGACAATTGCCTTGCGATCTATCATCCAACATTACTTTTTCTGCAAAATATGTCTACCGTCTTCTTGGCTCACTAGCTAATTCCTCCTCTAATGGACCCGATGGCACATCGGCTCGCTGCTTATACAACTGTCGTCACTCTACACAAACCCTGTATTTCTATTATTTAGGCGCTCCTTATCTGAAGGCATATTTCCAACTATTTGGAAAGTTTGTTCAGTGACACCAGTTCTCAAGGCAGGTGACCCATCTGATGTTACAAACTATAGGCCAATATCGATTATTCCACATTTAGCCAAACTCTTTGAGTCCTTAGTCTATTATAATATTAAAAGAAGTCTAAATCACATAATTATAGATGAGCATTGAGCAGCATGGTTTCAGACCTAGCAAGTCTACATTCACTAGCAGTGTTGCTTTCACTATCTACTTGCTTGATAAAATTGAGAAGGGTGGTCAAGTTGATGTTGTCTTAACTGACTTCAAAAAAGCATTTGACACAGTTGACCATGGCCCTCTTATTAATGAATTAGACACACTGGGTATCGGCGATCCTTTTCTCTCATGGTTGCGTTCTTTCCTCTCCAACAGACAGCAATTTGCAAAGGTCAATAATTGTAAGTCACCCTTAGTCGACATACCTTCTGGTGTCCAACAAGGAGGCCATATAAGTCCTTTACTCTTTATCTTATTCATTAATTCAATCAGTAAGTCGATCACTAAGGCTAAATTCTTGCTCTTTGCTGATGATATCAAAATTTATTTGAATTCTAATGATATCTCTTGTTCCCTGACTCTGCAACATCAACTGGATGAATCCGCTCTGTGGGCTCAACGTCTTCGTCTGAGTTTGAACTTAGCCAAATGTCATATTATGACATTTTATAGACGTCACAACCCAGCACTTTACTCTTACTATATCAATGGCTCCCTTCTCAAGCGTGTTTTCACTATAAAAGACCTGGGTATAAATTTCAGCCCATCTCTTGATTTCAGCCACCATATTAATGTTACCACCTGTAAAGCACTGAAAGTCTTGGGTTTCATAAAGCGCAATACTAAAATGTTTGCTCTGTCCGTTGTCTGCGTACACTTTACCTATTTCCTGTGCACTCTGTTCTAGAATATGGTATGATAGGTTGGGAAACCTACCTAGCAAAAGACCAGTTAAGACTTGAAAGAGTCCAAAATAGGTTTTTATTTTACATCTCTTTCTTACTTAAAATCGAGCATCCTCAGTATGATTACTCGTCCTTGCTTTTAAAATTAAACATTCCTACGCTTTCTTCTCGGCGTTTTGATGCCGATTTCCGTTTTATCCTACTAGATGTATCAATAGATGCCCCAGATCTTCTTTCCTCCATTAATTTCCGTGTCCCATCTTACCCCTCAAGGCATCACACACTTTTTCATATCCCCACTCACTCTACCACCTACGGTAATAACCATCCACTACACCGTATGCTTCGTTATACCAATAATGGTATGTAGTCTATTCATATTTATTTGCCCCTTTTAACTGTCTATAAACTACTATTTTAATAATACATTTTGTAATTGTAATTGTATGCTATATATTGTAATATTGTTACTGTTCTGTTACTGTTCATATACTTTTTGTAATCGCCGTTTGGCGTAAATAAAATAAAATAAATAAATAACGTACCTAGCAGCTTAATACCCTCAAATTAATAACTACTAGGTATCTATTTAAATATTGTGTGTAATAGTTTGAAATGTTTGAATATTGTTATCAGGTGTACCTACCTATTACAAATTAGTATTTATCAGAAGTAATAATAATATTAATGTAAATATTATTTTTATTTCGAATGTCATTAGTTTATCCTCTTCGGGGGAAATTACAGGCTTGGAAATTTTTTTTTTATTTATATAAATATATTATATGATTATCTATTGTAACAAAAGGTACTATTGGTACCTACTGTCCTACTATATTAATAAATTGTTTTAAAAAATATTGGATGTTTTTTTTTGTGGGAGGCCGAACTTGTGGCTGCAAATCTCGCCGCCTTCCTACTGCAGCTTATGATGCAGTCGTGTCCAAAAGTTCCGTCGCCGCTGCATTGAAAACCAGTAGATATACGATTTTAGTGCAATTTTAGTGAATTTCCTAGGCAAAATTGAAAATGCTGTTGGCAAAGAGCTTGAAGAAAAGTACACGGCCCCTACTAGAAGTTCAAACAATCCATCGACCTCAGGGTATCAAAATTTATGTAACACATATTAATATGGCAGTCAGATGGTTTTCTTCCAGGTCCATCGACTAGTAATTTATACCCCAGCAGGTACTTCAAATTGTAATAGTTTTAACTACAATGAAGACAGTAATATTTCGTATTTATAAAAAATAAAAAATAAAATAATTATTAGAGTAATTTTAATTTATTGTATTTGTTGCATAATATTTTGAACATTACTTATTTTACCAAAATATTCTAAAAATAATATAATATTATATAATATTGTAGCAGTAAATTAAACATTAACACCATAGGTATGAATGTATGATGCATATTATTATATAATAATTATATAAATCAGTTAGTTTACTTTAGATTTATGATTAACTTTTCTTCTGTCGAAATCGGATTTTTAATCCTATTACATGGTTGAATAGTATTAACTAATTTTCCACTAAATATGGAAAAAAATTAAACTGTTTACTGTTGACGCGTAAAAACTGACGAAACTTTACATTATTTTTAATTAAGTGCCTATTTACCAACACTTCGAAAAATCCTTCATCTTAACGGCTAAAGAACATATTGCTTATAGTGCCTCCGTTTTCTTGGATTATTTAACACTTTGATATAAAATAATTAATTTCCTCGTCATCTTCATCTAATAAGAGAATAGTTGCAGGAGAGTATTAATATTATTTATGAAATGTCTCTTCATGATGCATAAAATATAAAAACTTTTATGAGAGGCCACAGAACATACGTCATGTTCACTGAACGATGGTCATAGGTAGGTATAGTGTGTCGATACTGACGATTTAAACTTTCTGCTTACCTAGATCTGAAAATTTTAATAAATTTTAATTTCAAGGAGTTGGCTTTAATTGGTACTTACAACTTAACCTACAGCTGGTCGAATCAATAACCATTTCCAGAAGTTATCTAAATTATTTAATGGGTAATAAATAGGGAAATAGCAATATTTTGGTTAGGTCGCGGCGTATCTATAAAAAAGCAGTCACTAAACGGCGACTTGTCGCGTTTCTGTTTTTTGTAGGTACCTACTTATATATTTTATTACGTGTGTTTTACTGTATTTATTTTGTAGTATATATCAGTGGCGTGGTGACAATTTATAAACCACGATTCACAGCACATATTCGGTACCTACCCACTCTTTATATAGTACATATTATAATATAATTATTATGTGACTGTAAATATCAAAAAAATTGTTTTATATAATTCATTACCATAATTTCTAGGCGTCATAAAAATCCTTCCACCACGCCAATGGTATACATTATTCATTCTCTGTAATCATCGATGATGTGTAATCGTATTTAATACACACGTTTTTACTAGTGTAAAAATTTAAACTTATGTAGGTATACCTATACCTATTGTTTTATATATATCAGAGATTCTATTTTGAACAAATGGAAGTTTTAAATTAGTTTGATGTGCGTGATCTACCAAAATAGTCGATCTATTAGTACCTAATCTCAACATCGTAAAATACATAATTATAATACCTATTATACTTTTTTTCAAATAAACACTCAATTGATAATCATGTACGACTGACCTACTTTTACTTTTATGATCCAATTATTACGATAAAATAGAATGAATTATGAAAATTGGGGATATACAGTGATTTAATTTGGTTGCATTTTCGACGTACCACCGTATCGATACAATAATAATATAGTTTATTATTATACTCTTAGCGTTTCACGTGTAACTAATCATTCAATTCTATTACATATTTTATTTTTAATATTTCATAACGAACTCGAAAATTTACCATTTTTATCCGCGAATAAGTATTAATTTGTTATGACGAAGAAACATGTGCTCAGTCTATCGAAGTTCTTTGATGTGTCGTGAAAAGGATATTCGATGTAAAATTAAATAATATAGAGCTTCACTTTTATTTGAAAGTAGATATGAATTATGAGGGCCGGTGGCAATCACTTCATAGACCATAACCACGTAGATGTTCATCCATCCACAGATACAATATTTGACGATATCTATACAGACTTGATTTTGGCGTTTTTAGTTTAAAGGAAAAATAATAATAATACCTATATCGATATTATGTTAAAGCAATTAAAAAAAATAAATATAAATACAATATAATATAATATGTATATTCATATAAACACGAATACCTCATGAACAAAGGAGAAAAACCACAGTGCGTTACTCGTGGAACCGAACTCTCAGTCAACCATGTTATCACTGAATGCCTACAATACGCAGATGAACATAGAAACTTCCTCATAACCAACACACTAGATGCAGCACTAGGACCAGACGCAGATACCACCATACAAATCCTTAAATTTTTAAGAAAAACAAATCTGTACAGTAAAATTTAAGTTTAAAAAAAAAAAAATGTATTTTTAAACAATTGTAACTAATGGCCTTTGTCGTCGATATTAATTAAGAACAATAAAAAAAAAATATATATATATATATAAATCATAAACACGATAATTCAATACTATTTTAAAACTGTTGTGTTTTCTGGTATAATTACGATAGTGTCTTGTAAATGGTAAATGGATCAACCCGTATCTAATAGTGCTATATCCAAGTTATTATATTATTATATTTATTTTTTGCCGAGCCCGTACACGCGTTAATATTATAGTTGTATTTTTTTATTTTACATATTATCAAGTACACGGTAATATAATGTATACCCACGACCTATACGGTTCGTATGTTAATAATAATTATTACTATCGACGGTGTAGGTATACAACTGGAAGAAAAATATGTCGTTGGTTTAATTTATTATTATGATATATTTTTTCAGCGTTTTTTTTTTAGAACTGTAATCGACTGACTGAATACTGTACACGACAATACGCGTCATTAATCATCATACCGTTTGTTCGTCGATTTGAACATTATAACGAGCACGCTAAAGTATATAACAAATTATTCATAAAAAATATACACGTCATGTATACATATATATTATAATATACGTACATTTGTACCCAGAGTTCAATACGCTGGAGCTAAAAAGCGTATATTTATTCAATTTTATTCCCTCTATTTTTAAGCGGAACGGCGAATAACATAATATATAATAATAATATTATATTTGTATAGAGTAATCAGTATAATAATATATTAGAAAATAATACATCCCTATACGTATCGTTGTAATTTATTTGTTTAATTTTTTCTTTTTCGTCTTACGACATGCACTGTATAATCATATAATATTATAATTTTCTGAGATTTTCGTTATCATTAAGGATAAGGCATTCTGCAGCAGGTTACGAGAAAAGGTCAAGTTCTTTGAATATCTCGGTTATCTCCATTTGAAGACAATTTTTAACTATACTGTTTAATATTTTTGTCTAAGTTATTATAAATGATTTGATTGTATGTCCAAAATTATTAGAAAATATTAATCATAAAATAATTTGTATAATATTCAAATAAGGCAAAAAATCGTTTTATATAAAAAATATTTCATTAAATTACACGTAATTTTTAACAGAAAATGTAATTAGTCATAATGGTAAATCTGTTGATATCGATTTCTTTAAGAATATAAATGATTGTCTTTTTGAAATATTTTTAATTTAAAACTATAAATGTTATTTTACAATAGGTATATGAAGGTACTTTTCTTTTTGCATTATTATAATATTATTATAGTTAAAACTACTAAATTATGTTTGACAAAATGTATTTTTAACTGTATAGATTATATACCTAACAAGAACTATTTAATTAGATTATTTTTTATTTTTATTATAGTGTTATTATACGAATATTCGTAATAATAATCTCTTGTAGATTTTATATTGGTAACAACTTTAAAAATTACTATCTTTGAAATTGGAATATTGATCCTTATTATAGGTCGCCGGCGGTTTCGTGGCAGTCAGCGTGTTGAAAATAAATTACTAAAAACATGCGAAATAAAATGTAATATTTAATAAGTTGCATTGCTTCAATGTTATACGGACTTAACTAACTGTCAATGCCAAATGCTAATTGAAAGCAGATTAGTTTGAAACGTTCTTGATGTGGATAGGTGGAGTTGCAGCTCCACGGTGGCCCAATGTCTCGCACAGCATGAAGCAAGTTCACAGGATCATCCTTGAGGTTGATTAAGGGCATAGTTGTAGTAGTTGCTATGTCGTTGGTGTCACCAGTGGTGACTTACAAGTAAGGCAAAATGGTTTGGCGAAACATAGACATTGGGTTTTCTGTCATTTTGAAAAAATTGACGAAGTTGATAAATTTCGTTTTGTGGATTTTGGTGTAGGTACGCGGCGATGCGGGACCAGTTTTCTGTACGTTATTCATCATAATATTTTTATACGGTTGAAATATAATATAACATGCTCAGATGGTCGAATTATAGTCAAACTGTTCGTTGGATAACTAACGGAATATATATATACGCTTTAGAGAAGATATTTAGATGACTTTTGTTGTTGTTATGTAAATACTATTACGCTTTGCATTCTATACGGTTGATCACCGACATAATAACACCGAAGATGTGTTCGTATAGTTTCAACAAGTTAAAATTTGATATATTTTTAAAACATTTTTCTGAACTGTAGTGAGTTAGGTAATTTTCCAATATTGACTAAATATGCAATGGTGGTGACCAACCTTTTTTTTTACCGAAGGCCATAAATATATTAGTAAGCCAAGGATTTAAAGTTTCTTCTTCAAGAAATAGTAATTAAAAGAATATTAACATAAATTAATATAAGTATTATTAGACATACTATTTAATCACATTTTTACAATACATCATTTACTAACTACTAGTACTGTAATTTGTAAATAATAATGTTAATATAACATAAGTAATCGTTTTCCCTCAAAAAACACAATGTTCGTAGTCGATTTTTATTTTTATTTTTTTTAACTTGCATAACACACAACACAAAAAGCTCTAACAAACTACTAAATTTATATTGGCGATAGATAATGTTCACTTAGTGTTCGTGCAAAACGATAAAATAATACAATACCCATAGGCGCAAATAGCGTTTGGGATTTGGTGGGTGGGGGAGGGGGGGCTAAAACCTTACTCTGATAATATTGAATAAGCTTAAAACAATATGAATAGGACGAGTTTGAGGGGCTATGGACATTTTTGGGGAGGTTTAGCCCCTAAAGCCTCCCCTATTTGCGCCTATGACGATACCCAACGTTATTTATATTATTAAACGACGTAGGTATAGCGACGATAACGCTGCGACACATATTTTCCGACATGACTGATTAACAACGCACCTAAGTAATTTTATTGTTGACGGCTAAGTGGGAAAAGAAGAAATATTAATTATTATTTTATTTTTAAATTATTTTTCTCAGCTTCGCCATTCCTACTTGATTGAATTGGCTTGTGGGTATGGTTGGGGGGTGGGGATTAAAACCATGCGCATTAAGGAGTTAAGTCTATAAACAATACTTAAGTAGGTAATAATATGCTAATCAAATCAATTTAATGTAACATTGTTTTTTTTAAATTTTTAATAACATTTCAAATCGTGCGTATAAATTTAAAAATCATACATTGTAAAATGACGCTATAGGTAGGTAATAGACAATAGTCTATATTATAATTATTATAAATTAAAATAATTACTACCAATGTCCATGCATATAATTTTGTATAAATTATATAACAAAACATAATCAATAAATTAATAACTATTTAATCGTAAATAAATTACATAGATTTAAGCAGGTATATTATTTTATAGCTAAGGATTGAAAACTTACAACAAGGTTCCAACTTCCAAGTGAGTAGATTTTTTTTTTTTTTTATAGTTATTTTATGTTCAAATTTGGAAGAAATTACATATTAAAATATTAAATAACCAAGGATAACGATTTTAGTTATTTTGTTGTAACTTTATAATATTAATTCAATTTACCTGGTAGGTATCGTATTAGTAATAAAAATAAAAATTTAATATAAAATATTCACACTGACAAACCGTCACCGCTCAGAATCTTTCGTATACAATGATATTATTACATAATATAATTAAATTCAAATTTAACACCAACCATCCAGTATACTTGTAACCTACTGTACAGCAAAGCGACATCCACTTACCCGCCTTTTTTTAATTATAATTTCTATTTCTTTAAAGTTAAATGTATTACTATGTTAGTTTATAATCTATATAGTTCTGAATGTTATTTTAATATATTATTATGTACAGATAACAAGTATTATCGTCATCATCGACACAATTGATAGCGTGGATAGGCTCTTGGGATCGACCAGTGGATAGGCGCAGTAGGTACTTACTTTTACGTAAACACAATGTGGCGTTCATAGAACAATAGTTATAATTCTAATTATTATTTTAGACTCTAAGCCGAACGATGAATGTATTGATTTTAAAATTATGTGTGCGTGTTTTTTAAATTCCTTTTTCTGTTTGTCCTCACATTTTGGGGCAGAAAAAATGTCACCACACCGGTAAATATAATACACTTTCACGTATCCAAAACCTTCAATATAATATTATATCTTATTGAGATTTAGTACGTAACAAAGAAATATTGTTATTTAATGTTCTTTATGAGTCCCAGTGGGTCCCACACTTCCTGCATGTGAACATGATCATGTTCAATGGGGCCATTACTATGTTGAAATAAATAAAATCGTACTCTTTAATGCAAAAAAACAAGAAACGACATTTTACTGTATAAACAGAATAATTTTATCACATCATAATTTAATGAAAAATTATTAAACAATTTATGTTGAATGAATGAGTGATTTACAATTTTGATAAAAATCATGTCGAAAAAATGAGATTTGCCAACTGGCGCAATTAGGGGGGGATGGGGGGGGGGGGG
>NC_042496.1:33031323-33045004 GCF_005508785.2 Acyrthosiphon pisum
AGATTTAGCTCCCCCTCCCTCCAAAAAAAAATATCGCTTATTGAGTTAGTATAAGCCCTCTATGGATTATTTTAAATAAATAGTTTTGTTAGCCCCCCAGAATTTTAACCTTGGTTGCGCCTATGATTGCAGCAGTCGACATTGGGTACCGTCAGGGCGGTGTCGATGTCTGTGCCGGTACCGTCGTAGTGTCGTCGTCGTCGCTCTCGCATCGAAGCAGCCGGGCGCCCGCCGCGCCGTCAGAGGGTCTCACGTGTCGTCGACCTCAAGCGGCGCGACGTGTGACCGCCGGTGGCCAGGGAACGTGTTTTGGCGACTTACCGCCGATCACCCGAAAAGTGCACAAACACTTACCGGGGATCTAACGGGCCTTTTGTTGTACGCGACTCAGTTTGCGGGCGGCGACTATAGACGCGAACGACATCGTTCAACCGGACGATAATTCATGCGAAGCTGAACCGGTTGAAACGATCCAGGACGACGTCATTGCCTCGCCTCGTCCGCTGCCCTCGGCCAGGGCGGAGACTCTCGGACGGTTTCACTTCGGGAAACGACAGCAGAATGCGCGTACGGCCTTCACGATACCTCCGTCCGTCTGCGCGTATTGCTGGCCGTTTCCCCCCCCCCCCCCGCGGGTCCAGCCAGCCGATCGTATCCCCAAAGCCGTTCCTGATCTCAGCTCCGCTTCAACCGTTTCAACCGGTTCAGCTCTGCAGGAATTGTCGTCCGGTTGAACGATGTCGTTCGCGTCTATAGTCGCCGCCGGCAACCTGAGTCGCGTACAACAAAAGGCCCGTTAGATCCCCGATAGTCGGTTCCTCGTCAATGTCGTCGAATCGTCATGGTTTTTCTTCCATTTCGAGTTCGTAATCGATGTTGTTCGTGATTTTGTCTAAGACGTCCATGGCGATTGTTTCGATTTCGTGGGTCGTTTCGTTTTTTTTTTTTTTGTGTTTCGGCAATATTTTCTCAGGTAAATCGTTCGCGCGCAGGCAGTCAGAATATTATTGCAAATGAGCCGATTCCCGATTTCGCACTAGGTCGTCGCCGACAGTTTAAAACAAACATCGTTATTGTTGGTGGCCAGCGAGTAAATCGATTATTAGTATAATCCAGTGGCGTGCCGAACTGACAAGCAGACTTGAGGCAAACTATACAATTTGATCCCCCTCCCCACCACCAACAGTTTTTTCACTATTTTTTTTTATTATTCAAAATAATAAATATTATTAAGTTTTTTTAGGTATAAGTTGCACATCTACACTAACACACCCACCCACCCACCCAAATTTCCCTTGAGGCAATTGCCTCTAAAAATGACTGTTCGGCACGCCACTGGTATAATCGATCCGCGGCATCGGCTGGATTTCGGGCCCGTTTATTTTTCCAAACACCGTCGTTTGTATCATTGTATTATTGATATTACACCAATACGCAGTACCTATACTTACGTTATAACGCAGACACTGAGAGGTGCACTATACATGCAATTTTGTGTTATAATATTAATTTAACGATGATTTATATTTATCGATCTGCATCGTACTATTATACTGTTGCAGTACTCGTTTTAAACTATTTCATAGGTGAAGTATTTTAGATTCTTATCGTAGCGATTGATGCGTATTGAGATTTTACAATCGTATGTGTTTTTGTGTAAAGGTCCACGGCGTTTTATGGTATAAAAAATTCTCAGTTCTTCAACATTGGGGATGATTTCCGATTGCAAATTGGATCTAGTTAAAGGGCTTACCTTTGAAGTTTGACATTAAAAGTTATTTTCTTAATAGTTAGGATAAACGACAAAAAATAGTGGTGAGCGCATGCTTGGTGAATCTCCTTTTAGAATTTATTAATGATAAAAAAAAAATTAAAGGCGTGCCCGCATATTAATATGATACAACTTGCGTCATTTATTCAAATCGATCGAAAACATGAGTAACTATTATTAAGTACTATATACATTATAATAATTTATTTTATAATAAAATCAGTTCATCAACATATTTGAATTTGAAATGATTTCTCTTTTAATAATTAAAAAATATAACATTCAATCGGAGTGCTTTTTCTTGATGAGCCGTCTTCCGGTTTTTCAAATTTTCCACAATTCAATATAATTTGAAAATTATATTTTTTATTTCAGTTGCCACATTAATTATGATACGTATTTTTACTAATATGGTGCATTATATCCAAAAAAAATGACTTGACAGAAACAATTTTCAGGCCTTGTAGAGTTGTCAAATTTTAATATATTTTTTTTTATCTGAAAATGATTTCCTACAGGCTACATTGAACTCTGATTTTTTATTTTATTTTAAATGATGGTATAATATAATTCGTAAAAAAAATCTTAAAATTGTACCTACTATTTTTTAAGACATATTATAAAGTTTGGGGTTAAAATATTAAAAAAATATTAATGCGGCCCGTAGAATACACTCTATATTAGTTAAAAATAATTATCGAATTTGGTTGATTCTACAGACATACCCAGTATTTTTGAGGACGACATTACATTGGCACCTGGCGCCTTAACATATTTTATTCCATTGCTCAATACAAAATTGTATTTCAATAATACGCTGAACCCACTTAAAATACTAAATTGTTTACGTTTACAAAGTCTGTCTCAGTGGTATTTATAATTCCAATTCTAATCTTAGTTGTAGTCAAACATTCATAAATCTATTTCAATAGATACCTATTTTATCATGAATTTGTTTTTGTAATATTATATAAAACTATATTGTTTAATGTTTACCATTATAGTCCCAGCTCACTCTATATTATTTACATTTACATTGCAGTTGAAGTTATTAGTATATGAAAATACTCGGAAATCGGAGAGCTTAGTTTCCCAAGAGACGTCTCGGCGATCGGTTCTGTGATGACGACCTTCCGTCAATATATCGTTCTCGTCCGATACGTGACCGGTGAACATAATATATTGTCGTGTATGGTAATAAAATTCATATATGTATTTAATTTTGAATTATATTTCAATTGCTTAAATAAATAATATTTCTACTTCTATTTCTATTCGCCTTTCGCTCCGATCTATATATTATGGGGTCACCCACCCTCGTCCTACAACTCCATAGGGCTCAGTCCCTCCCACTCACCTCTTTTTTACTAACACCAGCTATAATTTTCGTATCGTTCTCTATTCTGTTTATCCGTGTCTTCTTCAGTTTTCGTCTACCTTTTTCTTACCCTCTTTACTTTCATTTCCATGGTCACTCTCGCTGCAGGTCATCTCTCATCATTACATGAACAAACCATCACAATTCACAACATATCCACCCTCAATTGGTCTACAATATACTGACACTCCTATACTGCACTTTCTTTAATGAATTTATTTCTTAGTATTTCCTATATTTTCGGGTACAATATTTAACTCTAATAAACCGATATAATATCGTATATAAACTAGAAAAAAAAATCACACGTAATAGATTATAATAATATGATATACGCAATGACTAGAGCCCTGCAGCGGCGTAGTAAAATAATATAATTTTATTAATTTTCGAGGCACCGACGTCTTACAAAACGACTGGTAATCGAATTACCTGAACGAGTAATAACAATTAATTTATCTGTGATGACTTTTTCAAAGCTGACACATCTTATATCGCTTCCCGAAACACCGTGACCATTCTACTTGTTAATGACAGTATAATAAGATATTATATGTAATGAAATTATTCGTTTTCATTTAAAATATTGTTATATTTACTTAAATGAATAATATTTAAAAATTGTATTTTCTTCAAACACAATATGTAAATATAAATAAATGTAAGGTAAGAACTTATTGATGATTGTATAACTTTTAATCCTAAAAAACTATTTTAATCATGAACCCCAGTTATTTATTTTACGTAATATTTTTGCGTTGAAATGTGTTGTTTTAGCACGTAAGTACTACTAATAATATAAAAAATAAATAGTTGTTGGTAATATACGAAGATTGGTCACGTTTGAATGGTTTCACGATCATTAAAATTAAAATTGTATAAAATTTGTTAAATTGCTTTGAAATTTATACACGCTTATTTCAGATTATGGAATCAATAATTAAAGCAACTACGATCTGCAGCAATCAAAATAATTTTTTTAAAGATTTACCTATAATGTGTACTTTTGTGCACGTCTACCTTATCATTATATTTATTAGTTTATGAGAACTACGTTATGAAAATTAGACACAGTGAAATATGTTTTTGATATAAATATCAAACAATAAAATGTGCAAAATAGTATATTACATATTTATTTTGTGGGACGGAGTGGCCGAGTGGACTAAAGCGTCGGTTCAAAACCTCGGCCGCGGGCGGAATTTTTCTTCGGGCAAGTCACGGTGTTCGGAGAGAAGTGCCGTCATCCCCCACCAGGGTATGGCAGATACCTACGGGTGCCCACTAAAAAATCTACCAAACCAAAAACACACGTGTTTCTAAACCTACAATTTCCTCCCCTACAAACAAAAAAAAAACAGCTAATGGCCATAGTTGCGGTCTTCACGATCAAATAATAAAAAAAAAGTATATATATTTATTATGATTGATATTACCAATGAGTAGGTACCTTTATGCGTATATTGTACAATCAAAAGCTTGAAACGATTTTTTAAAACTATAATAGAAACACTCTGTTACTGCTTCAGTTACTGCTGGTTGTTATTATCCAAAAAAAGAAATGTACGACTAGTGCCGGTCGTTATTGTTACTTGTTGTTGTCATAGACGTGAACGCAGATGAGGTCGCGACTACGATATGAACATCGGCGTCGATGTGAATGTCACGGCCATCGTATTCGATGTAGTCGCCGTCATCGTCGTCCTTGTGGCGTTCGTCATCTTGGTCTTGGAACTTTTCACCACTTTGACTTCATCGTCCGTTCAGAAGGAATTTCGTTGCTCCTCGTTTGTTTTTCCAGGGGAGTCGTCATCGCCATCTTCACTGGAGCGTCGTTCACAAAGCTGTGGCATGTACAGCTGGCCATATTACACGCGGCTGCAGGCACATACTCTGTTGAAATATCAAAAACTATTATTATTCACGGTCGACACGTAATCTCAATACTCAACCACTAAAACATCAGCCCTTCGACGGTCTTTCTTTATATCCTATATAGCAGGTGAATGGTGATCCATTTAATGCAAGACACTCGTTATTTCAAAAACTATATAAACATTTTTGAAAATATTCTGCTTTAGAATATTGAATCAAAATTATATGTTATCACTCTGTCGTCCAAAAAAGAAAAAACTTAGAAAATTATCACGATAAAAAATAGTCAATAATAAAATTTGTATACAAAAAAAAGTGGACAAGTGGATCCACTGTACAGTAGGTTACAAGTGGGTCACTGTATAATGGATGGTATTAATTTTGAATTCAATGATAATATAATATCATCGTATAAGAAAAACGATCCTGAGCGGAGACGGTATGTCAGTCTAGGCATAAGACATATTATATACTTATCTATGGTATTGAAAAAAAAAATTAACCTATAATAAATTCCGGGCGTCGTTCATAACCGCACACTTTAAAAAAAAGGTCGTCGTTCAAAACCGCACACTTTTATAACTTAACGCCGCATATTTTCCCCAAATCAAACCGTTGAATACCGCACACATTGATATAATACATTTATCTAAAATAACATTATCGTTCAATACCGCATACCAGTTAATCATATTTAATCAAGATAAAAAAAAATCATAAAAATAATACTTTATGACGAACGGTGCAGAAAGTTACCAAAGTCAACTTATGCATGAATTTTATGTTCCACATCCGGGAATATTTCATTCGGTAAGAACATGAATTTAAAATAATAAATATATTTTGAGTTATCATTAATTTATTTTTGTTTAATTTTTTTTTTTTGAGATAGATGTATTAAAACAACAACATATAATTACTTAAACCAAATTGAATATCAAAATATTAATAATTGAAAGTTCAAATTTTGACAAAAGCCGTAAAAATCACGAAAATGTGCAAATTATTTAGAGTTTGAAATTCCTAAAAATTTGTATTGATTTTAAAATGTAATGCAAGATTCCTTATAAGTTATAAGTAGGTCTTTAAGTAGTCTCCTAAAAAATCTCAAGAAATGCCCTTAAAAAATGCAAAAACGTTAGTCGGTCGGCTTTGATCCTATTTCAATTGAAATATATACCAAGGTATACAATTAATTTAATTAGTCCTAAATAATTTTTATAATAACTATAAAATATGTTTAATTTTTAACTGTCATTCAAATGTGTGAGGTTTTGAACTATCGACCTTTCAAATTTCTTTTTTTAACAATAGAATAAATGTGTGCGGTATTGAACGGTGTAAAATGTGTGGTTCTGAACGGTAAGTGTGCGGTTATGACGGCCGCCAATAAATTCCAAATTAATCATATCACAATATCCATTAGGTAACGCGTTATACATCAACAACAAACCGTGATACTATCATAGGTATATAATAGTATACTTTAGAAGTTTCAAGTACCTACGAATAATATTATACAATCACAACAAAATAACTAAAATAGTTATTCTAGGTTTTTTTATTTGTAATTTCGTCCAAATTTGAACTTAAAATGAGTATAAAAATAAACTGTGCTTATGTATTTTTCAGATTTTTTGGTAACAGAATTAACTACTTACGTGGAATCTTGTTTTAAATTTTCAAACCTTAGATATAAAGGTTGAACATATTATACATTTTTAACTGCAAAATAATTATTCAATTTTATAAATTTTGTAAATTTTTAAACTTTAAATGCTAATAAAAAAAAACTGTGACTAAGGATTTTCAATATTTTTCAAATTTCATTGTAACAATATAGGAGGAGCCTTGTATTAAATTTTCAAGTATTTTTACTCAGCAAATAAAGTTTTATTGATATTTATAGAAAAAATCTAATAAAATTGGAAACTGAAAATGTCCCTAAACGGTTCAAAACAAATCAAAATATTTTGAAAATTTCATGTATCTACGGCCATTTGTTTTAAAGTTACAACAAAAACCAAAATCAATTTTCTCGAAAACAGATCTTGCGTAAAAATTCACGTTTTAACCTTAATTTTTCTTTTGTTTTTCACAGCACTTTTGAAAACTACTAGAAAAATTTTACTTTTTACCCCCCAAAGTACCAACTAGATTCGTTTTCCTATCAGAAAAGATACTGTTGAAGAAAATCCAAACACTTTTACTGTCCTAGAAAATGATGACAGACACAAAAAAAATTGTAAAATCAATACATTCATTGTTCCACTCAGAATCTAAAATGTAGCTTTATAACGACTTACAATTATGCAAAAGTAATATTTTCAAAAACGTGTTTTTTTGAAATAATGAGTGTCTGACGTTAAATGTATTAACCCGTATATTTATATCAATATTATATATATATGAAAGGACAAAAATGGTGTGAACGATCCTATATTTTCCCATTTTTGTCCTTTTTTATATATTACAAAGGCTTATTCAAATTCGAATTATTGTAATATTTTAAGTATAAATAATTAATGACCTTATCATAAATGATTTAGATTTGTGTACCACTTAAGGAATATCCTGTAGCAAGACCAACTTCTTTTTTCAAATGAGAATCTACCTCTTTTATTGCAGATCTTATGATTTTTTTGAAAATTGTGATGTATCCAAAGAAAAATTCAAACGGTTACCTATAGTTTATGACTTGTATAACTTTGTATATTGAGTATCAATATTCCATATTTTATAAAAAATTGTCGAGTTTAATATAAATTAAATATTACATATTATATTAATTAATAGTTGTGTAAAATAATTTTTAAACTCAATATTAAAGGAAAAATAACGGCGATCATGCCGCTAAAATCAATAATAGACCACCATAATATATGGCAACTGCATATTATATAACGTAATATAATAATATTAATAAATTATGTAGTACGGCGTAAAGTGTAGGCAATATAGGTACATTAGTGTGTCGAAAGTAGTTTTAAGTAATAATATTTATTGAATTCAATGTAGAATTGTATACAGCTCAAGGGGCACCATTTTAGAAGTAGGTATCGATGTCTGACTTGGTTGTTTCGTTTAATATTTCATGAAATTTGATTTGATCAATGAATAATCAAAGGTATACAATTACAAATCAATTGCATAATAATAATAATATAATATGGATTATAGGCTAATATTATTATTTTATTTAATAAAACATGTAAGCCATGCGTAAAATAATATAATATATCATAATTTCAAACTGTATATCGATTTTAATATTATCTAGTTATTGTTTATTGCTTTATCGAGACATTAAAAGTACCTACCTAATTACAACAATTCCCTAGTTTTTCGAAGCATGGAAAATATTTTAATTTCACCTTAAATATTTAAAAGTTTGGTTCAGAATACATTTGAAAATTGTTATTCGAAAGTTTGGTTGCATGTTAGACATTAGGTACTTATACAGTTTTCACTCACTCGACATCGCAGTGGTTGTATTCGATTTCATCTACCGCAGGACAATCGTTTAAATCCAAAACAACGGTTATCGTTTCATCGTGTTTTGCAGAACCACCGATTTACCCGACACAAGTCATAATGATTCGAGTGATGGGTACCTACGTAAAACTTAAGAATCTAAAATAAAATCAGAAGGGAAGTAGGTAACCACTTTGCTATACAATAGGTCATTTTATAATATTGGCATCTGATAACATTCTCCAGCACTTAGAAGTGTATAGAAGGTCCTCAACTTAACACAACCGTCATACACTCAAACACTCATACACTACTACCTATAACAAGATTCTTTTATGTAGGTACTCTCTTATTTTCACGTTATTACAGTACGTGTCTTTAAAAATAATATTGTTTATATATTTTTTTGATACATTATATGAAGTACTATTGAAAAACGTTGTTTAAAATTTTCAATCCTTATAGCTATAAAAATTGAACACTATTCATTTTTAACTATAAAATGATTTGCGAATTTTCATGATTTTGACGAATTTTATAAAAATTTAAACCTGAAATCTGAGAAAAAAAAATCGTTCTTATGCATGTATCTTAAGTATTTTAGAATAGCTAAAACTCATTTGGAATCTTGCATTCGCTCAGGATGTAAAATCGACAGTAATAATGATGAGTGATATGTTATTAAATCAGACGTTTTGTGAAAAAATGTTATAAATAACGACAAACTAATGATTAATACCTCACTTTGAATTCAGTCGTTATCATTTTTAACGCACACGCTTAAAGATTTTTTACTGAATTATATATTATAAAATGTATAGCACGAACACGCGTACTTTGTACATACGATAATTGGGTAATGATCGAAATTTAGGTATTGTAATAATACCTAACTAATATGTAATAATAATGCATCTATAAGATAAATTTAGTCTATGCTTTTTATAACTTTATAACAATAGCCGCGCATAATATGTAAATATTATTTCGGACAACAACACGAAAAATATAAGACATCGCGCGTGTATCACTTTATACTAGTGGTCGGCAACCTTTTTGGACTTCCGGGCTACATTCACAAATTAAAAGGAGTTCGCGGGCCAGACAAAAATAAAAGTTTTATATTCCAAATTATTTATCAAGAAAAAAATAACTGTTTAAAACTTTAAAATAATAGAACACAAAAATTACAGTTTTTAATAATATAATGATTATAATACAAAAGTATGGAAATTACAACTGTAAACACTATGAATATAAAATATAAATTATAATGTTATTAAAACTACACACGACGCAAACCGCATATACCCGTACGAAAAACGCAACGCTCATGATACAAAAACAAAGTATGATCGTAACTTTTTGACGGTCAGATCCTTCGGTAAGCACGTGACGTGCATAGTGTATAGTAATAATAATTTAATGACAATATGATAATACGGGTAAGCAAGTGACGTATTGCGCGAACATGGACCAAATCTGGACTTTTGCGATCATACCATGTTGTTTATATCATGGCAACGTTACTGAACAGAATCGAAAATTAAGGGTTATAGCCCAAATACACTCGTCGTATCTACTCTGTCTTATTGGTATAACTGTCAAGGTATAATTACCATTATAAAATATGACTGATAGAAACTTATTATATTTATACAATATGATTTTTTTGATATGATATTCAAATAAACGTCGTCGTAGAATTTAAAGCGGGCCGGATACAATAGACGCGAGGGCCGCCGGTTGCCGACCACTGCTTTAGACAGTTTAAAGGTCCAAAGTCATTGGATAATTGCAATTTTATTAGGTACCTACTTATCACACACGTAGTAATGAGCGTAGTAATTACGATGGAGTTACGAAGTCCAATGGACCTCATCATTTGACATTAAACGACCAGTATAAAGTACTGCCGCAGACACATAGATTAATACGAAACTTAATAAAACGCAGTAATGGGACTATAGCACGCAAGATTAGAAAGGGGAAAAAATTCAATTGTAGCCAGTTATAATGAAAACAATTTTATCGAGCTGAGAACGTTAAGAAATAAGATACAGTACCTAGTGAATTAATGCTTAATAGACATAGTCAAGTGAGAAATAATAAATTGAACTCAAAAAGTTCAAAGTTTATAAGGAGATATTTTTAAAAATAGATGATTATTATTAAATTTAGACTTAAGCGATATAATATTGAATAGGTAAACCTAGTTATATAAAGGTAATTTAACTTAACCTATAACCATTTTGTAAAAAAAATTATCTTACTAGGTATTCCTTTTTATTTTAAGCATAATGCACATCAGCTGTTGCCCGAAATAGGTAAGCGTTCTGTAATAATGTAATGCGCTAGTATCATTTGCTGGATGCAACTGTGTAAGAGATTTACATCACACGTGGATGATGGAACCTATAAACATTTTTAAAACATTTTTTTTTTAACATTATAGAGATTTTCTAACACAAAATATTGAGAGGTACATTTTTAAAATTGTATTTAGTTAATTAAATATTTAAGTTGGAAATTCTGAATTTTTTTGATTTTTTTACAATTTTTATTGCATTTTAAATTACAAAAATTAAAAATGTGGCTCGGCCGTTTCCTTATATATATTACGGACAATCCGAATACTTTTTCAAAATAAAAATCGTGATAATTGTCGGCACATACTGTTGGAATTATTTTAACAAAAAAAAGACGTGGTAGCGAGGCCCCTTAACTAATATTTTAATACTTTCTTAATCTTTTTGCAGACCGTCTGAAGAATTTGTTTTCCGTTTAAGTGTTTATTTGTTTTTTTTTTTTATTATTTTGGTATAGGTATAAATAGTTTCATGCGATCGATTAAATCATTTTTAAATCAAGTAATACATTATGGGATACGAAGTCAACAGAAATCTCCATACACTTTAGCATAAATAAATATTAAATAGGTAGGTATTATATGGATATAATATATAGGTAGGTAACCTACTTTGGTATATTTTCGTATTTTTAAATATAATATAGTCAAAAAATAAATAGGTACCTACCTACATCGCGAGAACGTGAGATAATTTATTTTTAATATTTATTTTCTGACTTTCGAGTCGCGTTCGACGTACAAGGAAAGTGCTTAAACACGTGAAAAGTCTTGTCACGGTGGTCGTCATCATCATCACTACCGCCGTTATTCTGTCGGCCGGTGAAAAGTGCTTCGTTCCACGTGGCTAATGGCCAGTATGCTGTATAGACGCGGCGCAGTGCTCTTTAAATCGTACCATAAAAATTATCATCGCAATTCGGTCTGAAGTATGGTGGTGCTTCGCGGTTTGCCGCACGAGAAGTCGTCATATTATTATTGTCGGGCAGGTGTTCGGGACGCAAAATGAAGGAATACCGTTGAGTTAAAAAATTATACTATCGAAGAAAAAGGAAAGCTATCGTTCTTTACTGTTTTACAGTAGATATAGGTAAATTATACATTATAAATAAATCGTATTGATGTGTAATGTGTTGTGTTGTATCGATTTACAATACCTGCTGGGGACTAATTTAGATATGTATACCTATTCACAAATACCCGATGGCGGTTTACATATTATATTTATGTATTAACCAAGATATTGCTTACCAATGGTTATCTGAAATAAAGGAAAGTGGTCCTCGTTGGCAATTTGGCATGGTGCATCATTCTTTTGATAGGTGGCGTACGTAGTTTGTTGTAGATCTAGGCACGTAAAAAGGATTTAAGACCGGGAGTAAAAAAAAGGAATTTTACAATTTATTTGGGATAGAAGTTAGACTGAGCCAATAGTATCATTAATTATTTTCTTCGGGAATCTTATGTTTTCCAGTTCGCCTGACAGTTAGTGAGAACAAATTAAGTAAATTTAATACGAGTCGTTTGTCGTGAGGGTCATGTTAATTCTAACTTGGCTAAATACGCAAATGCCTACAGTTATATGTTATATCCATTATAATATTGGTGAAGTGGCCAACCTTAAGTGAAATTTAGTGCAGCATGCCGAAACTGCAATTGTGTAATATATTTGTATATTGTATCATACACAGCAGACATCGTTTTACATCTATTATGTGAGTAGGTAGGTACCTACTTAAAAAAATCGTGGTGTTAGACGGAAGCGGAAAAGCACACGCACGCATCGTACACATTTTTACAATAATTTATTGCCGTGTTGTGCTCGATGAGTTTAAATGAACAAAGATTGCGTGCTTTTAAGATCGTTGTCGTTAAATTGCTCAGTTAAAGCAATTTTTTCTTCGAATAAAGCCTGTAGCGATATATAGTGTTACTTACTAAATAACCTACACAACGATATATTATGTACGAATAAGTGAACTGTAGGTATATAGCACTCGCACACCGACGGACGACGGCTATCGGTCAAACGTCTGGAAGAGAATCGATCCATCATCTATATCAATATTATGCTGAGAAAATAATAAAAATCTAACCGTCAACAAAAAAACGAGTTACGGTAAATGCACCTGCCCAATTTTAATAGTACATAAGTGGCTAAATACATAGGCACGTCTTAATTTTAGCTGATCAATAGATTTTCGGGTGACTCTTATGAAATAGATATCTTTCCGATGGGCCGTGTGGGGCGCATTATATGTATAATTGTATGATAACAATAAAAAAATATTTTTTTTTTTATAAAATTCACAAGAAATATTATTTCGATGTTTTGAGATCATAAGTGAATACATGTAAATATTAATGCAATAATAGGCATATCACAAATGTGTTGGTTGAAGAAAATTCATATCAAAATCATAATACCCAGCATAGCCTATGCTTATATCATAATTATAGCCAATAGGTAATTAAGGCTGGTGAAAGCGAACCATTTTTAAGGGGCTGGATTTAGGACATAGTCATAATATATTCTTTTTCCATTCATCCATTGTGACCGTATTTATAGTGAATAATCATTAGGGCTCGGAAGTTGTAGGAGCTAAAAAAGACAACAATTGTAAAATAGGTACCTATGTATGAAAAATGTTATATATGCGAAAAAATTTATCAAATACAAAAATTAGTAAAAGTATACAAAAACTTTTTTTGTTTTTATTGAATTCAAAATTGTTTGGATAATTTAGATAGATTCATAGGCGTATCTAGGGGAGGCTTGGGGAAAGTATTACCGGTGGATTATTAATAATTAAGC
>NC_042496.1:33045054-33062671 GCF_005508785.2 Acyrthosiphon pisum
AATATAAATTATGTGCTTATTATATTGAACTTGTGACGAATGAATGAATGAATTTAGTTTAGTGTTTTTTTTTTCTTATTAGTATTATTATTTTTGCAGCCCCCCCCGATATATTTGATCACCCTACGCCTATGGATAGATTGTAATTTTTTTAATCTAAAAATAAAAATGTAGAAAGAAAGTTATTTGAAAAATTATATTTATTTTTTAATTCAGTAAACATATAGATTATTGTAACTGTCACCCTGTAAATGTATTGCATATTTGCATTGAACAACTAAATTAGATCTTTATATTTAGTTCAATGATAATTTTAAGTAACTACTCTTAATGTTGAACTTTTTTCTTTCTTTTCTTTATTTTATTTGTATACTTCTATAATATTCATAACATGAACCCAGCTCATCCGTCTACAAGCATATCTATGCTTATTGGATGAGCTTGCAAACCTACTATAAATTGTTTGAAAATATTGTTTTATTTTGTTTGTTTGTTTGCTAAATAAATATTTATATTATTATTATTTTCCGTGTCAAACAAACGCCGGTTGTCTGAAAGTATGTTTTTATAACGCGAAATTGTAACGAAAAAAAATTTAAACTCGTAATTGTATAGAATGGATTTCTAACTTGGTCTGCTATAGATTGAGAGTATACAGAAAAATATGCAGCTCCTACAACTTCCAAGCTGATCATAAATGTGCGTAAGTTCCCCGAACACTGAAGCTAAGATCCTTGAAAATCTGTCAGGTACCTACATAGTCATATGTCCCTATATTTTGAGATCAAAAAAGTTTCAACATAAAAGTCCAAAAAGTGGAAGAAAAATTCCGATTTAATTACTTATTCTCTTTTCTAAGTTATATAGAAAACGGAATTTTGAATTTTTGTATCGTTTAATTAGTAGGAATAATACCAAATTTATTTTCTTTTTTTTCAAAATTCACCTTTAGTTTACTGATAATAATAAAAAAAAATCCATTTTCTACATAACCTAGAAAAGAGAATAAAGAATTCAAATATTTTTTCAAAATTAAAATTGGACTTCTAAAAGTATAATTTTTTCTTCCGCTTATAAGTTTAAGTGCACGAAAAAACGACCAGCCTCTGACGACCTTAATGATTGTGAGTTGTGTATAAAATTGTGTTATTATACAGTAAAGACAATATAGAAACAAAGAATATAATAAAATATATTTCCATAAAAGGTTTAGAAAATGTAACTTTTAACTAGGTACTTTACAAAACGGTAGTGTTTAGTGGTTACAAAATAAAAAATATATTTAAGGATATTTTCTGTAAATATTGAACAATTGATTTTGTTCAAACTTCAAGGTCAAGTTTGGAACAGCTTAACCTTTACTGACTGATCCAAGACAATTATAGCTATTAAATATTTAACTAATTTAGAGAAGAGACCAAACAAATTTTGAAATTCTAAATTAAGAAAAACCTTATTGTATTTGTTTAAAGACGACAAAATTCCGTTTTTGGTGGGTAATAATAGAATTCATATTTCCTGGGCCAAAAAAAATCGCCAATCTACCCCTGGACACATCTGTTTCAATAAGTATAATTAAACCGTCTAGACGAAACGTAAAACTTATTTCGGCATATCACTCAAACCCGGTGTAACCTTCGTTATTTAATTATCAAGCCGTCTCCCTGACTCCGTCTTAAAGTTGCAAATGCAAATATTTAATATCTTATGCAGGTAGTTTATAATACACAGACACTTGTGACACATTGGTATCGGCAACAATGTCTGGGTTCGAATGAACCTCGGTATGCGCTTTGTAAATATTTTATGAGGACGCTATAGCATCATGCGTTTTTCGTCAGTCTTACAAACGCACGACACGGCACATTTTCCTTCACTAGTTTCAATATTGGAGTAAATTGACCCATTGTCAAAGCATGATTTTCAAGCATGCGAAATATCGAATTAAAGTAGACGCTTCAGGACAGACAGGTCTTACATAAAAGTTTAATAATATGTCAATTCACTCTAATATAAAAAGGTAACAGCTAAATATTGAAACTAGAGAACGAAAATTTGTTGTCGTACGTGTGCAAGACGGAGACAACAAATATGTATGGGGTCCTCTTAAAGAAAAGTGGCCAACCTTCCACTCCACACTGATCATAATATATTATACGATAGTCTGACGTTTGTATATTTTTAATAGGTATGCAGTATGTTGTTTTCGTCCACAGTCAGTCACTCACCCAGTAGATGCGTCATCGCCTCAACGGTCTGAACGAATATTACAATAGTCCTTATTAAATAAATATTAGGTAAGATCGACGACCTTGTGTCCAAATCGCGTACAACAAAATATTGTTCATACAATACATATTAGGTACTTACAATTCACAACACCCAGTACAGGATGTTGTAACTTGTAATACTATGCATATTATCTACGTGTAACCACTTTTTTTTTACAAAACGAATAATTAATAATTATCTCTTTGCTTAAACGGTCACAAATATCCGTAGACAGACTGTGAAAAGACTTCTTGGATGTGTTTTCTGTCTGTGAACGATTGGCAACTATTTACCCACGGCTACTGTTTCCCGTGAAAAATAAATATAATACAAATAACAAAAATTTGAAAGATGTAAAAATTTAATGCAATGGCGCATATATTATAATAGTTTTAATGTTATTAATTATATTAATATTATTATCGTTTAAAGAGACAAATAAATAATAATATACATCTTAAAATTGTACGTAAAAAAATTACTGACATGTCTACTAAAAGTTACGTTAGGCGAGTCTTCGTCGTCGTATGCAGAAGGGGTGGTGGGACGTAGGAGTATAGAGTACAGAGGTTCCCTGACCTACATACACACGAGCGAGATCACACACACGCATACACACACACACACACACTAGTTAAACTATAGTCGTATTGTTGTTCAAGTGTTGAATACATATAATTAAGATTATTTAAATTCCTGTTAGCTGGCGGGGCGGCAAAGGAAACGCGCTCCGTTAACACTGTCAAATAAGTTTCTTCAAATATTTATTACTATTTTTCAATAATCACGTATACTGAGAAGTAGAAAAAAATCTACACAATAAATAAGACTAAATAATCGATAGGTGGCTAAGAACTACGTAAGTTTTTCATTATTTTTTTCAAAAGTTTTAACTGTAAACATTTTGGTCCGTATTCGATGTGATCAACACACACAATAAAAAAAATACACACAAGTATTGTCAGTACATGTAGTTAAATGATTACAGCGCAAGAAAAAAATATCACAAAAAAAAAAAAAAAAAACTCGAAATGCTATCAATAAAGACTCGTGCGATACGATAAATAAACAGAATAGAGCGTAACAAACGTATATAGTATATTGTTATCAATTATCATCGTTTAAATGTTATTATTATTCGCACAGTATACACTATAGACGTTGTTTTTTTTTTTAATAGTTACAATATCTAGTTTATGAAACAAAAAAAAATCAAACTTATAGGGAAAAACTTGATGAGAAAGCATTACGATTTTTTTTTCTTCGTTTAACAAAATTTTTATATAGTTAATTATCATATATTATAATAAACCCTATAATAATTCTATAATTAACATATAACCTACGGATTTTTTTTTTTTTATCTAAGAAAACGGAATGACGAAAACATTCAAAATGTTGCACTTGTTTTCTTTGCGTTACAGATGTTAAAAAATCATTAAAATAGTACTACAATTAATTATTGCTGAAATTATGTTCGAGAAGTCGAGACTATTGTTCCGTTATGAATTAGTTGATTAAATAATGGTATCATAAGAGGCAGGGGTTAGATTTTAGAAATTTTTTGATGAAATTAGTATTATATAATGATCCCGAAATACTTCATGCTCAAAGTTAAATACTTGTTATAAAAGTAAAAACTAATTGACACAAAAGCATACATATTTATATATATTACACATATATATAATTACGTATGGTATTTTAATTTAGTATGTTAAGGTGAGAATTTGGCAAAAATAAAAAATAAAAGTAAATAAATGTATAAAATAAAAATTCATTCTAAATATTAAATAAGAACACTACGGTACACTTTGATTCCATTTTTCTTTGTACAATTTTCATACATATTTTATGTAAATGTTTTTTTTTTTAATTTTATTTAGTTACCATTGAAAATTAAAGTGCAACAATAACCAAAAAGTAATAAAATATAATAATTGGTCATGCTAGGTTTTGTATCTACTAATATTAAAGTAAATAAATGTAATAAATGAATAACAAAAAACACTGGTTTAATTACAGGAACTGACTTTGGTGGCGGCACACCCAATGCGCCTATTAATTCTGAATTCTAAATGAGATTTTTGAGTGATGGTTTTGTATAAATATATATTCTTTAGTATAAAATAGAAAGAAAATGTTACTCTCTTAAGTAATCAACACAAAGAATTGAGGTAAGCTACGATTTGTTTAATCGTTTTTCTTTCTAGAAAAAAAAAAAACAAAAAAAATAATTAAAAAAATAATAAAAAGCCTTATAATTTAAATACAAAAATAAAACTTTTAACACATAATACTGAACAGAAAGACATAAAATTTGTTTTTTATCGAATTATTAATTTTTGGGAATTGTATAAGATTAAACCAAAATTGCTGTCGCATGTTCCCCTGCCAATGAGATAAAAGTAAAATCAAAGTGTACGAAAAAAAAATTTGACAGTCTTGGAGTGAGTCGCTTTACTTTACTTTTAGGGCTGTAACTATTGAATGCATATTTTAATGTTTTCATATTTGATATTATTTGTACACAGACACTGTTTTTTTTTTTTCGATGACAATTATAGTTATTTTATTATAGAGCAGTCACAGAAGGCATTTATGAGACATCTTGATCTTCAACATCTTGAAGCTGCTCTTTAGGTTCAGCTTCTGTACCTAAGAAAAATAATTAATTTTAAAATAAATAAAACAGAACAAAAGGTTTATTTATTTGTATTCATTCATACCATCTCCTTGCATATCTGAAGTCCACAAGGTTAGGTTGTCCCTTAACAACTGCATTATAAGTGTAGAATCTTTATAGCTCTCTTCGGATAACGTGTCCAATTCAGCAATTGCTTCATCAAAAGCTTTTTTAGCTAAATGACAAGCTCTATCAGGTGTGTTGAGAATCTCATAGTAGAATACAGAAAAATTCAATGCCAAACCCAACCTGTTAGGAATAATGTTATTTTTAAAATTATTTACAAATATATAATTGTTAATATTTATGCTATCAACATTTTATGTGTATGATAATACCTTATTGGGTGAGTAGGAGGTAAGTCTTGATTAGCGATATCGCTAGCGGCTTTATAGGCGACCAGAGAATGTTCAGCGGCTTCTTTTCTGTCATCTCCAGTAGCGAATTCGGCCAGGTATCTGTGGTAGTCACCTTTCCTGTGAAATGATTTATTTTTTTTTTTTTTAAATTTTATAAAAACAATTTCCACATAGATCATATAATAATAATAGTACATTTAAGTAACTTACATCTTATAATAGAAAACTTTAGATTCACCAGAAGCAGCGCATGCTATTAAATGTTTGTCGAGTACATTTAGAATGTCTGAACAAATATCCCGTAATTCTTTCTCGACCTGTTAATCAGTTAAAATTATTTTTTATTAATACATTTTTTAATTAACTGACGAATATTAATTAATCCTGAATGTATTTTATATAATTAATATTTGTAAGTTGTCTGAGTAGTACAAACCTGCGATCTATATTGGCGGATCATCTCTAGCTTTTCTTCAGCACCTTTGTTCTCTTCTTTCTGTTCAATACTTGAAATTATGCGCCAACTTGCACGCCGAGCTCCAATCACATTTTTATATGCTACAGATAACAGGTTTCGTTCTTCTACAGATAATTCGACATCTAACGATGCTACTTTTTTCATGGATTCTACCATTTCTATAAATAAAAAATAATATTTAATTAGTAACAATATTGAAACTCGGTTAGTATTTAAACATACTTAATTAGTATATTATTATTTTAAATTTCTCGGGACATAATTAGTATGTAGTTTTAAACAACCCGAGACTTAATTCGTTCTATAAGGTTTTATAGGGACTTAGTTGCCTCCATTCATTTGAGAGGAGTCGTACCCATCAAATTTAATGCTAAGTATTTATTATTATCCAATGATGGTTTTTTTTTGGTATTTTAATTTATAAGCAATTTATTAGCATTCTAAAATTAAATATTTCTTGTAAAATTTGTATACTCAAAATTTGCTTTAAAATATCAAAAATAAACTACTAATGATATCTGAACCTTTAAATTGCATAGGTATTCATTATTTGTATTATTAAAAAAAAAAAAAACAGAGTAAAATAGGTCCATCTTTAGTTTTCCTTAGGATAAAATTATGTTATGTGTTAATAAGACGGAGAAATCATGAGATATCCTCTTAAAGGTTAGGTTAGGTACCTATTACTATTGGTAATATAATAAAAATAATAAACGGGTATAATGTACAGTAATATTAAATTTAATAAGATGAAAAAAAATTCCAAAAATAGGAATTAAAACTTTAAACTAGATGCGAAGGTTTTATTTATACAAAATAAGTACCTAAGTATAATTCAATGCCCAAATAAATTATTTTTACTATATTATCTAACTTATTACCTATATGATTAACTAAACATAGAAAAAATACGATTGGTTTTTGAATAAATTTAAAACCAATAGTATTAGGTACATTATTTATGATAACGAAAAATACGATAATCCATATGGGGATGAAACGAAATTACGTTAGCATGACATGTATGTGTAGTGTGACCGTGTACGTATTATGTATTGTTAAGTCTAGCAAAATGTTTTTGCACTTTGATATACATAATATACACGACACATTGCATACTAACTAATAATTGTAAACTACATTCTACAGTAGAGATTAAGACAAAGGTAAAAACACGTAGACATGGTAATTATAGGTTTTTTTTTCCTAACCTTGAGGTTTTTCGGGTTAAAAATAAACTTTTTATATGACACCAGGACACGATTAACACAAATATCATGTAATTGTGTAAACGAAATAAAGATGACCAACACGAACGGCCCGATAGTTGTTTTTACAGGCCAAAACGGGCACGTCCAATATATTATCGTGTTTCGACCCTAAATATTCAGTCGCTCACGCCCACCATAGTTATCGCGGATAAACGACGGCGTAACAATCGATTTGTTATAAATTCATTATATAATGTGTAACACACATGATTTCGTAGGTGGTTGCGACAATTTTTTTATCAGCGACAATGTCTGGGCTAAAAGTTTAACTTGCAGATCAATAGACCATCGGGACGTACATGAGGTGTACACGACGACGCCTGGGTATGGAACATTGGAACGTTAGTAAAGTTGACATGAAGGGGAGACCGCCATCGCCATGGCAACATTATACGCTGTAGACTGGTACGGGCACCGTCACACCCCACCCCCGTCCCACCAATCTACCACGCCCGCGCTAGCTAAATTAAATACATTGGCTTGGTGACAGAAAAATTACTCTTCAAAAGACGACGGTATGTATTTAAATAGAGTATCTACGTATATAATATTATTATGCTGACCGACCATATTAACGGTTTACGAAATTCGAACATCACTCGGAAATATTTGTACGGTTGAAAAATGATCAACTCACATTGGTGTAACTTACATTGGTACATTACTTTTGTGTAAATATAACTAATATATTACATGGATTTTAATCGCTAGCTAGTAAACTTTGGCAAGCACAGAGGAAATAGTAAATACTTACCCATTACCTGTAGAGGGAGGGAGAAATCAATTACAATTGTGTAAAATGTGAGGATGTGTTAAAATATTTAAAAAAATATAGGTAATAATTTTGTAGTTGTATAGTATAGAGCAAGAAGGTTGATATTGACTACCGAGTTGATTACCTAGTATTCATAAATTTCATATTTTTATTACCCATTAGATATTTGGTTGAATGGAGATACCTAAAAATTGAGTCCTTCTCTAAAAATTAGATAAATAGCAAAACTGTAAATAGTAAATCATGTAAAATGAGATTTTAATAAAGGGAAATAATGTTAATATTGATTTTTTACTTCCAGGTCACTGAAATATGTATTAATAACACATTTTAGGTAATAAAATGGTAGTTTATAACAGTTTAGAGGTAATATTTTTATTTTAAGAAAACTAATTTATATTTTATACACACCTAATTTCAAATTCTAATTTAAATTAGAAAATATTATTCAACCTACAAATTATCAATTTATTATAAATCCTGTATTTTTCTTTTTTTTTTTAATGAAAAATGTCCTAATTAGGTATTGTGCTGTTCATTAATAATTCATGAAATTATATACGAAACAATTAGGTTCGCTTAAAAAAGAACGAGATTAATAGCATTATTATTCAATTGTTTAAAATCATTATCTATTGGTTTTTAATGTTAACTATAAAAAGTATAAAAAATTGGGTAGGTACTTCTAACTATTTAAGAAATGTATTTTGTAAATATTATTAGATATTAATTTGTCATTCATTATTTTTTAAGATACCTATAAAATAACCTCAGACTCAAGGAAATTGAACTAGTAATTTAAAATATACTGAATAATAGTAGATATGTACATTATATGTAATATTCATTAGGTTGCTATATCTATCTAAGGTTAAGAAAACACTAAAGTATCTATGTAAAAATTAAATTGAATAACATATACGTATTTTAAAAATAATAAATGTTTTTTTAACAAAAATTATTATAGGACATAAATTAACTAATCCGCAATATCAAACAAATAAGTATCAAGTATACTCCCGCATATATCTAAATATTAAATAGAATCAAATTTCTAGTCGAATTTTTATGGTAGGTATCTAATTAAATTCATCAAGATTTTAAAAGGATAAAACAATTTTATAATAACTAAATACATTTGAATTTCTATATAGGCACCTATTATCTTATAATTCATATCCTGATCTAATACAACTCATGTAAATCGACAAACATAAGGAGTAAAAAAAATTTCATAACAGAGTATACCTATCTACCAATACCTATCTCCACAACCTTTTGTATCACATTTTAACAGTAATGTTCTATATTTTTAATCTAATAAATAAACAGGTAACACAATTAACAATATAAATCATAAAATAAAACAACCATTTTGAATTTCAAAATTATTAAAATAATAACCTCTTTTATTGGTAAATAAACTTAATTAAGTAAACAACAATATAGTAATTAATAATTCTGTAAATAACAAAATTAAATAAGTGAGTACTCGGAGAATGTATCATAAACACCTGCTTATTACTGTAAAGTCAAATGTATGTTAGTATAATACTAGTAATAATATATTATTTTGATATTTGATAGTTAGTGTTTATCGAGGTGTTTATGAAGATTCAACGTTAACTTGTTGATTAAACTTTAAAAAAGTGTGACAGTTTTTTAATATTTTGATTTTTTAAAAAGTGCAATTATAATTTTATTACCTATTAATTTTTTTCTATAGTTACCTACTTATACTTAAACTCATTTTAAAATATAAAACAATAAAGAAGTAGTAAGAACACAGTAAACGTGGAATTAACTAAGTATAGTAGATACATCATATTGAAATGCTCTGGGCGTGCAATACAATAAAAGCAAACTGGTTTTTGTGTCTTGTTTATTTTTAAAAACATAAAAAATTATAATTAGGTATACTGTATAGGTATCTAGGAAACAATTGTTGAAATACAAAACGAAAAACTTAACTTAAAGTATAATGGCAGTATAATGTAACAGTGTAATTAATATTAGTATTAGGTACCTATTATTTAAAACACAGTAACATAGGTATTGTTAATGTGATGCACTTAAAATACAATTTTGTTTAGGTACCTACCTATCTAACTCATACTATTTAACAAGGTTTACTAAAGGGTTATATGAGTTCTGTAATAAAAGTAGGTAAGTTATTACTGACATTATAGGTATACCGCCTCACAAATGATTTAGAAGTTTTATGTAGGTATAAAACAAGGAACCGTTAATATTTATTCCAACATAAATACTGATATAAATTAAAATTGTAGGTATTATCTACATATATGAAATAATGATACTAAATAAGTAAATACATACCTATATTTATATATTTACTTATTTAGCTGTCTATCTTTTTAAGAGCATAAACTGGAAAAAAACATTTAATAATAACTAATAAAAAATACTAACTAATCTAGTTTGTTTATTTTTTTTTTTTTGTGTAAATACTCAGTCACAAACAGTAAATATTTAAACTGCTTAATATAATCTTTTTCAAATGCAATAATGAATAATTTAATACTGGCACTACTTTTAAATTTTAAATTTAGCTAGTCTTCAGATAATTAAAATAAAATTCTTCACGCAAAAATAAGCAGATACCTACTTTTTGTACCTATAATATAATTATTTTGCTGTAGCTGTTTAATTTAAAACCATACCTGTATAAAATATTAATTCTCAGCACCTGTGTAACTATAGAAGTTTTTTTAAACAACACCTCTATGCAATACATTTCATAAAGAAAAAATTAAATTGTTGATATAATTAAAATATATTATTACCTTGTACCTACTTGTACATTAACACTACTTAATACTACAACATACTCGGTAGTAGGTACTCTCAAAGTTTTTTTTAAGATATTTCATTATAATTAGGTACTACTAGAGTTGCAGATTTTAAATGTCTATTGTTGAAAGTCTAGCATAGCAATAAATATTAGAAGCAACAAATAAATGTATTTTTAATTAGGTATCATAAACAATTAAAGTCATTAATAAAACATTATATTTGCTAAAAATCTAGCCAAAAACTTTCTAATTCAAACTATTAGTAAGATATCTTAGAGGCCTACCAAATATTATAACATAAATATTTCAACCTATAGGAGTCTAAAACTATCTATATTTGTACACGTAAATATGAATATACACAAAATAAATTGTTAATGGCGTAGTGTAGCCTAGGTCGAGGCCTAGGTATACTTTATTATATTGGTCAATCTTTCAAGATTTAAAGACAATTATTGCCAAGTTAAAATATAAAATAATTTTTAATATAAAATATAATATGAGATCTGAATTACTACCACCTACCAAGTAATGGTTAGTCAGTAGTACCTAACTCTGGTAATAATCCATATTAATTTAAAATTTGATAAATAGGTACCTTATTAGTATAGTTAAATAACTGTATTAGATACATTGAATTAGGAAATGGATGATAAAGAATCGGCCTAATTAAAATTCAGAAAATAATTATGTAGGTATTTGATGCATTTATACTAATTTATACAGGTATTTTATCATCAATATTAGATAGATTCTGTTTAAATAACATGTTTACATATTTCAAATAGCAGATAGGTAGGTAGGACAGTAAAATCACAACAAAAAGAAATTTGGTACTATGAGATGTTTTGATATATAAATGTTTATTTTTTTTGTAGATATTAAATAGAGTACGGGGGTAAATATAAGGAAAATAAGTCAATGTCAATGTTATACCTAATTGATTCCATTTAGGATATCATAAAATATTGAACAATAGTTTTTTTTACATTAAAAATACCTTCAAGACAGATTTAATAAGATCAACACCTATTGCGTTTAAACGATATAATATTATCATCGTGGGTTTCACCATAAGTTTTTTCTAATAAATTTGTGTGGGACAAACACAGACATACCGCCAGTCCAAAAACCAAGATTCGGGGAAACTACTGGAAACCCCTAATGAAAACCGGCACCGGCGACCGTAAAAAAAGACATTACGCATCTCGGGAGATAGGTGATGTTGGCGGCGTCGCGACGGGATGGCGGGGCGGTGGGGTGGCGGAGGCGTCTGGCCACGGCGGTCAGAACGGGCGAGCGATATACAACGGGTGAAATTCCACCGTGTGGGAAGAATATTAACGGTCGGCCGAGGTGGCGTCACCGCGTCGCGCGAGCGATATCATATCGCGTTCGGGCGACGGTGACGACCAATAGATTTTTGCACGCGATAGAAATCACGGACGTCTAACGGTACAAACCTTCGGCGAACATTAATTTTAATAATAAAGAAATATTTTACTACTGTGCCCACACACGCACGTACCGTTACATAGGTGCGCGATGCGGCTAACCTAGAAAATGACAAATATAATAACAGAAGGTAGTAATAATAGTAATAATAAATATTTAATATTGCATATTATATATAGTGCATCCGATTATTATCCTACGTATTGATTATTTGGGCGCAAGGCGTAGAAGGCGGCGGCGGCGGCGTCGGGCGGTCGTAACGAGCGAGTATCGCGGGGTGGCCTTTGGCGGTGGAGGGGGGAGGCCGAAAACGGCGAAATTTCGACGGAAGGACTCGCGGACGTCGCCGAGAAATCAATTGGGTCGGCGGAACCATAATTTGAACAAATAACAACCATATAATTACATATGACGTTGCAAGTTTCCACGACTCGGTGCGTACTCACCATCGTATCTTTCCGCCTGTTCGGCGAGTTTCGCCTTGTACACGTTTTCCTCTCTTTCGGACATGGTGAAGGCTGTGTGGTCGTGTTTTTTCAGCTGCTGCTGGTGCGGCGGCGGGCGAACGGAGACGGTTTATCGTCGGACAACGACAGCACTCTTGTGGACACTCGCCGGAAGACGGATACTGGTCGAGATTCGACGGCGGCCGACGCGCAAGAGATCGTTGGCGGGACGACGACGGCGAACGACAAAAACGCGTGTGCGATATCACTCTGCCACTGCGTTGAGCACGACGGCGGACGAACGGATAATACGATGCGATATTATGACGTGTAACCGACTAAATATGACGGTTGCGAGATTTAATAATAAAAATATTAAAATGTTAAAAAAATCGCGGAGATACGGCGGCGGCGTATTCGTGGTTCGCGCGGTTGGGTTGCGGCGACGGCGGCGGTGGATGCGGTTTGTGAGCGGACGTTACGTCGTTTCCCGTCGCCGACTCGCGAATGGTCTCTCTGGAAATATGGCCGCACCCGTCAGGCCGCCAACGTGACGCTCATGGAAAAATAACTCGATATAATCGATCTGGCGCGCGCGCGTCTCTCTGGCGGGCGGACGTACGACGACTATACACGTTCTACACACTGTCTGTCTGCCGTCTACCACAACTGCGTTTTAACGATTTTTTTTTCATTTATTCTCCTTTCCTTTTCGAGTTTCGACCGACCGGCGGCGACGACGAGTGAGTGAGCCAGTGAGCGACTAGCACGGCCGTCGTAGCGGTAGTTGTATGCACGCGGCCGGCGGGCGCCCTCCTGACGTACTTTGTTCTGACGTGTCGTAATAATAAAAATTATACAGATACCTCAATGCTCAATACCTGTCCTGTTATAGTGCCTATATACCTATTATCGGGGGCCATGTTTTTTATTTTTAATCGTTAATAGTCATAATATAATAATATTATGCACGTGATCGCAAACACAAAGGTCGTACCCATACTAATGTGTATATTGTATATAATATAATAATATTATATTATAATATGTTTAAATGAGTGCCACCTATACCTTGTTAATACTTACCAGTTTACGAACAAAATAATATTATTAGGACGAGTTTTTCTTTTCGTTAACATAATATTATATGCAGTCGGATGTATATTATAATATACAATAAATTATATTTTGTGTTCACGTAACTGCTACAGTCTATAATTGTAGTGATATGTAATATTTCACCCTATGCGGTATGCGTTTACCTTTTGATCGACGGCTCAACTCTAAATTCGTTTATCCTGGGAGTCTGTGACTTAATCCTAGAAAAATAAGGTTATAATATAACCGTTAAAATATTGAAACGAACCAGGCCATGTTAATGCAAATTTACAAATGAGGGTTAGATGCACCCTTTTATAGTTTTATACTTCTACGATATACGAGTATACGACATACCTATGGAAAACCAATTAAATTATAATGATTATTCAATTACACTATTACAATTCTATTTGTATATAATCATGTAGCCTGGATCATATTATAGACCTATCATAGCCATCACGATATAATGGGTGTGTGCAGGAGATTGCAATACTGCAACAATGCAACCTAGGTACATAAGTGTTGCGGCCTGCACTCTGCAGAACGTCTCATTTACTATCCTTTACACGTAAAAATATTTAATAAATATAATAAATAAATATATACGTAACCAAATACGGTTAACAAAATATAAAATATTAACCGATTATATTACAGAATATTTGCGCGATGGCCGCGGCGTATGAAAATAAAATTACAAATAGAATCGATTAAAATGTCAACTGTTTAAAATTAATAATTTATGAATTACTACAAAAGAATATAGATATTTTTATACAGTTTTTAAGGCATAAGCCACCTATCTATACATCATGTATTTACGTTAAAAATACTGACCGGTGTACCATAAAATTATAATATTATTTATTATGTATTTACTGTTTATGTCATTGTTGTTGAACTATGAAAATAACATCTCTATAGGTCGTAACTCGGCTTGAACTCGAATATTCAATCATCGGCTATTATACCCGTTGTCCGTTTGCGCAAAAATTATACCATATCTACCTGTTCCCCCAAATATAGAAAAAGATTTGATTCCCGTTTCCGCCAATTTACCTGCTATATGATCAAAATATTGTGAAACACGTTTCAGTATAGTTGTAACTAAAATTCAAAGAAATTTGTTTTTCCTTTTATTTGAATTTAACATGGCTTATTTTCTATGATGTTTATCATCTTAAAGGTTCATATAATAATATATAATACACTATAAAAATTAACTTTGATGATATGAATTATTAACTATTATTTTTCAATAGACACTATGTTGAACAAACAGAAAAACATTTTATATTACCTATACCTATATGTATTATGTATAGTAACTTTATGTATTAAAATGATTATTATATTATTTTTGAATTAAAATGCAAAATGTCCAAAAATATGGAATATTAGTAAGTAGTTAGTAGGTACCTACTAGTTTACCTACAATAATTTTTCCAAAGCAGGTGCCAGGCATATTTGAGGAAATGGGAATCAAATCTTTTTTAAAATTTGCTGAAACTATCGTTTATATACCTACTATATTATCTACAAATTTGTGATACATGTAAATCACCTATATACCTATACCTATAACGCGTTAAAACGTTTTTCCATATATTTTCGGTAAAACCGTTGAGATAAATAAAAACAATAAAATATTTGTAATGCATACAATTTTGTGATCGTTCATATAAAAATAACATACACATGTCTAACATAATACGATATGAGTATATTACATTAATTCAATGCATTGTAATTTATTGGTATTGTTATAATTATTATTGTTGAGCACTTTGAAAAGGTGTTTACTCGTTCACGTGAGTAGGTACATGGCTACATATAGGTATTACATGCACTATACCAGCTGCTGTAAACACTAAAACAAACAATGTAAGAAAACATTGCAAAACCAATACTATAGATAAAATATTTTGGTGGAAATTACGTACCTATAATATTTTGATATTATTATCCACAAATCGATTTGTTCTGGCGAACCGTTAAAAATATTTTTTTATGTAGTACAACGCTGAGTCCTGTATTTACATGTAGGCGTATTGAGTATAATTATTGCGTATACCAATATCATAATAATTATATAACTTGTTTAATTTATATATAGATATTATATATACCTGCAAGGCTGCAACAATGCTTATAGGTATAATATACTTGGTTACGCGAATTTCCTCCCTTGTCTTTGTATGTAATTACTACTAATAACTAATTATAAAAAAAGTTTCAAAAAAAATGAAAAATATTCCATAAGGATTAATAAGGTTATTATGTGATTTTTACTACTGTTATAACTTAGGTATATATAATAAAATGATTGTCATTTAAAATATCATATGAGTGAGGGTAGGAAAGTTATATTTTTGTATAGGTATTAGGTAGGTACTTTTCGTTTATTACTCATTTTGCGGCTGTTCATTAAAATTTGTAAATTAAATATTCTCAGTATATAATATTATAATAATAAATAATATGTATAATATACATCAATAGGCGCTAATTGGGAGGAGCTTGAGTGAGCACCGCATCCGCAACGGTTTTGAATTTTGAACCTCATAAATTACGTCGTGTACTCGCGTGACGTTTGTAGTCAATTAGTTCTTATATTATAGTAAGAGAACGTCACACGAATATTTGTTGTCTCCGTCTTACAAGTGCGTATACCATACCAAATTAACGCTCAGCAGATCACATTTAACTCGGTTAGTTTAAAAATTAGAGTGAATCGACCTATCATGAAACTTGATGGTAAGAACATTATCTGTGTTCTTATGTTGGTTTTTAACGATAGTTTAATTTTTTAGCAAGTTATATACTTATACGAATATATAATATAGCGAAAAATTACAAATGCTCATAACTCACTTAAAAACTGAATTATCGTAAAAAACTAACACACGAACGCAGATAATGTTTTACCATCAAGTTTTACAATAAAAGTCGATTCACTCCAATTTTTAAACTAACAGACCTATATAAACGTGTTCTGCTGAGCGTAAATTTGCTATGATACGCACACTTGTAAGGCTGGGGCTATACAGTGCGTATTCCGCCGTGTATAGCCACAGCCTTAGACGAAGACAACAAATATCAGTGTGGCGTCCTCTTAATAATTAATTAAATACGAAATCTGAATCATTATTGAATGGAAGTGAAGTGAAGTTTCATACCATGTAATCCATGACCACAATCCTAACTAAAAAATTCATTTCACCCAGGTGCCTAGCCGATATTATAGTAGATATTTGTAGACTATACTGTATGGTCTATATATAAGTATTATTACATAAGATTTTCTATAGAAATGTATTCCGAAATATTTCGCCGGTGGATTCTCGTCCCACATAAAAATACTCGTATAATGTATTGATTTTATTAAACAACGCAAATATTGCGCTGGCAATGAGCATTTTTGGTTCACAGCATGTCAAGCTTTTTTTAATCGTACATAATACACAGTCAATATACGGATAAGTACATCCCATATACCGGTAAACTGTTAACACTTATTGGAGTTTAATCTCGCTCAAAATGTAAACATATATTATATTGTATTTATTCATTGTATTGTAAAGTACCTTCTGCAGATTGACGTCACAAACCACGTGGTTGCTGCAGGTACACATAATAATTAAATAATTTAGTTAGTTATATTATAATATTTATAGATCTATATATAATATTATATTATACTAGTGCCTATATGGACACGAAGAGTTACAACTGAAGATCAAAATAGAGATTATGGGTTATTTATTTTAATTTTGATCGTAATTATTGTCTATATAAAATAACAACTATATATAGAACATAGTGGCATAGGTTATCCATTAGTAATCAATCATCACCTATACCTACTTTTAGTATATATAACATATTTAATAATATATAAGTACTGATTTAAACCGATTTTGCGTAAAAATTCCGGTTTTCATTAAAAGTTTTCC
>NC_042496.1:33062771-33091368 GCF_005508785.2 Acyrthosiphon pisum
GCACTGGTTTTTGATTTATTAAATTCAAAGATAGAGTTTGTTGGTTTGTATACAGAGACAGAGGTTACAGTGTATTTTCCAAGGTACATCGTTAATACTTCTACATCATTGATTTCTGTTACTTCTGAGGATTTCACTATTGAGTGTTGAGTTTGACAGAGATTGCGCTACCATATTTTCTGTGGGGTCGTAAATCGTAATGCTACTATAGTTTCATAATATTATACCGTCTACCCTCTTTGTCTTCATATCTTTGTCTCTGTGCCTAAATGTCAAAATGTCTTCTTTGTTAGATAAAATACATATTATATTGCCATGGCGTCTTAGCCTCTCGAGCAAACACGCCCGCGACTTTCGTCCGCCCCACAGGACCGCCCGTTACCAACATCATCAGCATCACCAACTCGCCATCACATACCCCCCACGTCGCCTCGTCTTGTCCGATGCCTTTTTTTCATTTAAATTATTATTTCTTGTTTTTTGCTACTTTTTTGTATCACATAATATATTTCATTTTTCGGCGTTCAAAATAACAAGCACTATAAGCATTCATTTTCTATCTTTTATGAGATTATGTAATAAAATTATTTCTTCTACACACAGTAAAATGTTGTTCCTTATTTTTCGTATTAAAGAGTACGATTTTATTTATTTCAACAGAATAATGGCCCACAAAGATAATTAACCAATAATTTTGTTGTTACAAATCTCAATGAAATACATTGAAGGTATTGGCCACGTACGAGTATAAGTTTACCGGATAGGTGACATTTTTTCTGCCCCAAAATGTGATGAAAGGAAAAAAATTAATTAAAAAAAACATGCACACATTATTATAAAATCAATCCATTCATCGCTCGGATCAGAATTTAAAACAATAATAATAATAACTATAGTTTTTGTTATTGTTATTGTATGAACACCATCACATTGTTTTTTCGTAATACTAGGTAGGTACTGCGCCGTCCCGTCGATATGATTTTCGAATTAAAATAAAATTTGGTATTAAATGATCACACGATTTTGATTCAACATATATATATATATATATATATATATAAAGAATCAATGATGTTATTAATTCGGACTTTCCACGACAAATGTTAACTTAAAAAACAGTTATAAAAGATGAAAACTAAAAATAATAAAATATTTTGTTAGCTTTAGTATAAATAACGATTTATTGAGTTTGAGTACCTACGTAGTTTTCCAGCGTTTTAAGAGTTTGCATCGTTTTTCTTATAATGCCATCAATCACTGTGGCAGGAGCAGAACAATAATTTTCCAAAATAAAACTAATACAAATTACTTAAGAAATGCATGTGATAAATGCATCTAGTATAGCAATTTGAAATATAGAAAAGGAACGAAAAATCTAAATATTGAGAAAATAACTGACAATTTTGCCAGAGCAAAATCGAGAAATGATATTTCTTATAATAGAATATCTTGGATATCTATGTAATAATTATTTTAAATAAATTATTTATTATTTAAGATTACTCTTGAATATTATATAACTTATATGTTAAAATATGGTTATAAATGTATAATGCAATTTGATTTGTAGTAAAAATATAATTGTATAATACTGTAAATCGTTTTACAAAGGGGCCCCTAAATTGTCTTTTACACCAGGCTCCTCAGAGTTCAAGATCCTGCACTGGTAACAGTCACACGGGCTGCTATACTGCAAAATATCTTTTAAATAAAAAATTATAACATTATATTATTAATGGGGTAGGGCACATATTTTCTCCGTCATACAAATTATACAAACTATAAACGTGTACTAAATGTCAAAGTTTTGTCCAGTAGAATCGATTTTGTGTTATTTTTATTATAACAGAGTGAACTGATCCGAGAGTTATTTATTATCAACGTTTAAAGTCAAAAATGTTACATAATTATAGACCATGTCATAGGTTTTTATTGATATTTAAAATATATTCCAACAAATTATGAGCTTTTTAAAATTGTACATTCTGTTCTATTCTGTACATTGTTCATTCTGTTCTGATTATTGACTATTTCTATGTATTATAAATTTCACATTCTTTTTCTATTTTAAATTATGTTAAGCTTGTCTCGATTTTATATTTACACATATTATATAACAGGGGTGGCCAGTGAGAAGAAACTCGCGAGCCACCAAATATATTAATAAAAATGGAAGACCCAAGATGTAAAAAAAAAAAGGTCATATCATTATATTATATGACCTTTTTTTTTTTTACATCTTAGCTCTTACATTAATTTACGTCTAATGTTACGTTAAGATGCGAGCAGCAAAAGTCTATGACGCGAGCCGCGATTTGGCCACCCCTGTTATATAATATATCATATTATTATATGACTATCCCTTACCAATATTACCATCAATTTATAGACAAAATTAGTGTAGGTAATAGGCATATAGTGTTAGCTCTGTGCCTCTGTATAATGTATATCATACAACGTTCAACAAGTTACAAGTTGATATTCCCGCATTTCAATATTAACATTATTATTATTATTATTATTATTATTATTATTATTATTATTATTATAATTATTATTATAACGTATACTGTTTATTCAGTGCATACTGTATACTGTATAGTGCATAATTGTATATACTATATACGTCTTAAATATACATATAATATAGTATATATAGGATGGGAGTGTATAAACAGTACAAATAGCTTTAATGGCGTGTGTATCGTCGTCTGATCGTCGTATAATATTATGTAAATTATGAACAATATGTTATTATATAGGTACCGAATTTACAACAGGTATATAATGCATTAATGTATAATAAAGACACTTGATTTCCTGATGCGTAATGCATTTTCAATTGTTTTATTTTCAGTTTGATGAATTCGACTCGCGATATAATCGCAATATAATCGCGTATAATCAAAATGTACCTATACAGAACGAATAATTGAACAAATTATATTTTTAGAAAATGTTGACGCATCTACATCAAAATTTTAATTTCGGTTTCTTTGTTATAAGTTATAACACTTTATGTACGAAGGATAATAATTAATAATCTCAATAATGGTTTTACACCAACTCTACATGTTGAATGAATAGGTGCAATAAATACATAATCATGTACTTACTATTTAGTATTTAGTCTAGTACCTATACAGTAACAATATTACTCTGACAAATTTTCTAATTATTAAATTGTATAAATGCCAATACTAATTAGTAATTATTAGGCATAATTATTTGATAATCATCATAATTTCTGTAAACCTATATATATCATTATGAACATAAAACTATACACCAAGTTTAATAATTCAGAAACTACTCATTCAAATTTCGAATTGTATAACATCAATATTAAAAAAAAAATTATCTGCTCATAAATTGACCGTAAAAATGGTGGTAGTCATTAAAAAAAATAAGTTTTTATCTTCACAGGAGTGTTTCGGTTTTCCGGTTGTAGGTACTTGAGTATATTGTACGGAGGGAGGCTGACAGTAAGACCCCTTAAATATAAATTATAAATTATAAATATAAAAAAAGGTGCCTACTATTGAGTACCCGAGAACTCCTAGTCCTGTATAATACTATTATATTGGTATAATATACTATATATACATATAGTATGACCATTGATTATAAACATACTGTAAATCGCTAAAAGACTGCGGTACAAATTAGTCGGCGTGAATTTGTTGTAGTGATCGTGGTGTTCATATCCAGGATCGCTATAGTATATTCGCGCCGACTACTTTGTACCGCGGTGAGCGATCTATATACAATTTTAGTATTTATAATCAATATGGTATAGAAGAGTGTTTAAAAATATTAAAAGAATCTTCTCCGAAAACGAGCTGTTTACATTACAACATTAGGTAGGTACCTATACAGAATAATCACGTGGCTCGGAGTTCACGGCTCAATTAGTGTCCAAAACGATGTTTAATTTTCGAGGGAAGCGATAACATCTCGAATTCCACCTCGTTCCGAATAGGATTGTTGAAATATACACAGGCCCCGACGATTCGCACATGCGCATCCCAAAAAAGTTTGGTGGTTTTAATTTTTACCAATCTTTTAAGTTAATTTTTTAAAAAGGGTCCCGCAAGGTGCGAAGTAATTAGTACCTAAATAGTGCACAGGGCCTTTATTCCTTTAAATCAGGCTCTTGTACCCATAATGTTAATAATAATAATTATAGTTAATGATGTTATGCAGTCACGTACACTCTTATATAGTTATACTATATTTATAAAACTGTCATGTAGTATATTATTTTCTATAATTCTTAAAATACTATACTTATATATAATAATAGACCTATAGGCTATAGCCTACAGGCAAATAATTTAGACATATATAAACGAACCTATATTTATGACTATTGATTTCTATGGCTCACGAATTCGGAGGGTGAAACTTGAAATTATTTGTTCACATGTTGTTCAGTTATACGTAGAATCATTGATTATAAATACAATGGTAGAATTAAAAACAATTTTCCGTACACTTGTTAGTTGTTCAGTTTGTTATGATTAGCAAAACTACCTATATATTATGTAAGCCAACGCCACAATGGTTAATGGTTTCTATTTAATATAGGCTCCCAAACATATTATAATTTATTACATGAACAATGAAAGCGACGTTCTTGAAACACGGCCATAGCTCAAATTTATAAAAATTACAATTTAAAACTAAATAAAGTATAAAATTGTGTACCTACGACCTACCGGCGGACCATTGCAGTGAATAACTACTTTTTTTATTCAAATGGTATATAAATATATAGTTTATTGCAGCTACTGAATTCAATATTTTTTTATTTTTCGTATAAGGTACCTTATATTTAAATTGAGATTTCGACTATCAATAATATAAACTATCAAAGACACATTACTATGGAATAAAACAAATATAAATAATGAATTTAAATTTTCAAGACATGTTTAGCATGTTATGGGCTTTCAAACGTCGTGAGGGGGGATCAAAATTAACCTAACCATTTTTTCAATGTTTATATAATGATATTATTTATGAGATTGTTATGAGATTATTCAATCGATTTTGTTCTTAAATTACGTTTTTAAGTTTTAACGATCAAAGTGCATATTATGTTAAAAATATCAGCCTCGCACACGACACAATATTTTTTCACCATTGGTGTATATATTTATGTGGGAACCTATAGGTAGGTACTAAAGGTACTGTAATTTTATAATGTCATTATACATATAGGTATTTGGTACCCACGCGTATAAATGAATTATAATTTATACGTATAAAATATGTATAATGATATGATGCGTAAAATATAGTTTTCCTTGTTATATTCGATACATGCGCCAACTCATATATAAAGTTACATTAAGAAATAATGTATGAGTCATTTAATTCGTAGTGAGTAAAGCGCAATAGCGGTGTTAGCATATTAGGTATGATTTTGTATAATACATCAGCTGCTATATAATATAATTAATATGCACAGAGGCGGTTTGAAAGTATTATATTATATTTAATGGTGTAAGACAAACGAACACTCTCCCTCCCCACACCATCGCAGTATATATAATACGGTTCTGGTTAGCTGTAGGTAATTTAAGATCGGTACCTATATAATACGCATTAATACGGTTCTGTTTAGCTATTATAGTTAGTTAAATAAAAGTAACTGAATGAGAATTTAAATCACGATTTTCATTGAATAATATACTTCACTGAAAATCAAATGAAATTATATAGACGTACTTCGGTAGTTTGGTCAGGAAATACCTATATAAATAGATTTATGTGCTAAATAGCATAGAAATTAACCAGAGTATCCTAAAAGCATCCGCCCACACGATTTTGAGGTATGAACCTCGTGATCAATGTTCAAATCAACGTGTAAATCAGTTGAAAATTGAACAATTATTATTTATCAATATTACTACTAATAAATCATCATAGTCAGGAGTGACAGAACGACAACCACCATCGAAAAAATTTAAAACTGTCAAACAATAGAATTTATAAAAAATATACAGTGATTATAATAATAAAAATTTAGAGAGGGATTTACGAGGGATTGTACATAATATAAAAAATTCAAATGAAAATGTAATTATGAAATTGTTATACTCATAAAATATGATTTTTTATAATAAACAGATCCATCAAATGTTTAAATATTTTTTACATTTATTTTTCTTTTTCATTTCTATTTTAATATTATATTATTTAATATATTTGATTATAATTTAGTTTATTAAACCAACTGTAACCAGTTAGGTATAGGTATATATTATGTTCACACTCTTAAGAAAAGTGATTTCAAATGCTACTCAAAAACTAGTCAGTCTCAAATATATGTATTTGAATTTTAAGTATTAATTATATATAACGCTTTAATAGATATTTTCGGATAATTGATAAATAAAATATATTACTTTATCTAGTATACGTATATTATATTATCATCTATGTGTGAATGTGCGATGTGCCAGTGACTCACAATGTTAGCATTTTCAGTAAGTTAGTCTATAATAGCCAATAGGAAAATGTAGGTACTTATTTAACTCATTTTTTTTATAAACGCAACGTGTTCAAAACGTTTGTAATAATCCAACAGTTTCACCACATTGGCATTTGACAACGTCACAACGACGGTTTGCCATTTATAGAAAGTGATGGTATGATATATACATAGTTCAGTAGTTGTACCTATACTCGTATACCCTATATGATTGAAAATATTTGTAAGGAATGAAAAAAAAAATTGGCTAGAATCAAAATAGGTATAGTGTAAGTGTTCATCACTAGATGGACTGTTGTATTTAAGTGATACGTCAATGAATGCTTTAAATAAAAAACAATGTTAGCACAATCTACTTATCTACCTGTTGATGAAAGTATTCGATATCAAGAAAATTGTTCAAATACCGGAACTCAAATAATCTACAACTTACAAGTAGGTACCTACTAAAATTCTAATTATACAAGGGTGATTGTTGCCTATAGAACAGCAGTCGCCACTAGGATTTTGGAAAAGGCCAAATATTATTTTTGAAAATTACTTGTGGGCTGCATGCAGTAAATTTTAATTTGAACATAATATTGACCGAAGTCGTACCCATTTTTCCCCGGGACCTAGGTGTAAAGATTCCTAGTTCCTGGTTACATTTTGAGTGGTAATAATTAGATATATGTATTTTATTTTATTTACTCGAATGTAGAATGTTTAGTTTTAGGAATTTTATAGAAAATCAGCTAAACTAAAAGTGCTTTCACTCGTTATCTCGAAATGTAGAATTAATGTTTTTGGTAATAATTTTTTTTTACTTAACTTTTAAATCTTAACTTTTCTTATCGAAACTCTTGAGAGGGGAAGTTGACGCTCCAGATATGTTAGGGAGGATTAAATTTAATGTTCCCGGTGCTAATTTTCGCAACTTTCCTCCATTCCGGGTCCCGTTCTGTGCGACAAATTATTTATATAATGAACCCATTTTGCGTATGATGACATTAGCTAATGGATCCAATTATATCTAAACAACTTCTTGTATCTAATTATTTTGTATTATATTATTATCTGTTAAATATTATGTATGTAATAGTGTATTATTATTATTATTATTAATTATTAATGCTGTATAAATGTCAAAGGCCTGTCCCGTTTACTATTATAATAAATAAATAAATAAAAAAATGTTTACAAGAAATGATATTAATTATTATACACACATTTTTAATTTCATATTCCAAAATGAAACATTTTTCTGAGAATTTCTTTACCCACATACAAATTGAATTTGCTAATGAGTCATTATTTAATTATAATGTATAATATAGTATTTACAATTAATATAGATGAGCTGAGTGAAGTATAAGTACCATACAAAATGTTGGTCACGTCTTGGTCCAACACTAATATAATTTTTTCCCAGCAAATAACAATTTCGTTTTGTAAAAATAATATTTCCAAAAACGTTATAATTCTTTTAGATACAATGAATGTTTATTAACTTAAACAAAATCGATTGTGGGTTGTAGGTACAAGGGGGGGGGGGGGTGTTAACGAGAAGTTATTTTTAAGTTGGTTAAGTCCGCTTAATAAAGTTGTTATATATATATTATACTAGTTCGCTGTTTTAATTAACTTAACTAATTTGTATCTAGTATCTACGTTAACTTAAATTATTACATTAACTTACATTATTTTTAATATTCTCAATCAAGTTAGTTTTTAATTTTTATATTATCCAGAAAAATATTATTGATATTAGTTATAAGTACTTGGAATATAGAAAATAATATTAGAAAAAAAAGATAATATATTTACGAAGAATTTCGTATATATTTGTATAAATAAAAACTAAAATGTCGTATTAATTAGGTGCTAACTAATAATAATATTTGGGTAACATTAGTCGCCCGTATAAAGACATTAATAGATAAGAGCCAACGAAGCCACGATTCGTAATACCTATTTCTGAACTTCTCACCCGTTATTATTAGTTATTATTTAATTACTTATAGATTAATAAGTATTAATAGGTATTTAATACAATTATGGTAAGATTGTCATGAATTGTGACCATTTATATATTTTATTGCGATGTAGGTACCACGATTTAAGATAGTACTATCTTAAATCGTGGTAGGTACCTATCTACGAAAACAAGTGTGCTAAACATTTTTACATTCATAAATCATACAGTTTACGGCTTTACGCTGTTATTCAAATTAAATAAATATTTTGAATAACCTAGTTAGGTTAGGTAAAAGTGTAAAATAAAAATATTATAAATATGTATAATATTTACCACTTAATAATTATAAGTAGAAATTTAATAGTTTTTAATTTTTTTTCTCTAACATTTGAATGATTGAGCTATTTATTTTTTAAATTAAGTATAGACGTTAAACAATACAGTAAGCACATTTACTTACATTAAAATTTAAATTAACGCAGCGTGAAATATGAATAGATGTCTAAAATTGATACAATACTCTACTGGTTTTAAATTACATACATAATAATATAATATGTATGTTTGATGTTCTATATTCATGAGTATATTGCTATGTTACTATCCAAGTGATTATCGCTTTACCTTCTCAAAGCATTCCAATTTTAATTAACTTAACTTATATTGATATAAGTATTTGTTAACTTAATTTAATGTTAAAAATATAAGATATTACTTAAACTTTTAATTCAATTAAAAAATAAATACTTAACTTAACCGAGTTAAAAAATATCATCAACTTGCCTAACCTTGGTACCTACACCTACCTTTAATGTAATATTTTATTTTCATATTTTTTGTAATCACCGCACACAGTATTTGATATTATTTACTCGTGCGGAAAACCGAGTGGATTATAATAATATCATAATATAAGCTGTGAACAATTTACTGTACAGTGCACGGTGGTGCGGCGTAATATTGATCTGAATAGTTTTTGTGTCAACACGCAGTACTGCGAGGCTACTATAATAGCGTATATAGACGCCGTGTAGGAGGCACTGTATAATATTATCTAGTTAACCGCAAAACATCCTCATTCCAGTTCGTATATTATTACATCAACGGCAAATAAAGTGATAGAATTTCCTGCAGGTACATTACAAAATGGATATAAAAACAATATATTATATAAGAACGGTGTGAACGCATATTATATTGTGATAATTTGTTCATCTAGCAGACATATTACTATAGACTATAATAGATTGTAATAGGTACGCCTTTGATGCTTTTCGAAATTAAAATATAATATACTCAACACCTTATAAGTTTACCTATACCATATGATACATAATGCCTACTATATACAGGATGATTATCATAATGTATAAATACTGATTTTCTCGAAGTTTTATAAGTCATTATAGTCATTACTTATTTACCGATACAAATAAACAAAATTTTAGAAAACAAAAACTGGAATTTTACATTTGTTAAGCTTTTTACATTTATGAATCACAGCGATAATCACCCAATATTGGTATATATATATATCATAATCGTATTAATATTTCAATATATAGGTAGTATATTATTATTCGTATTCATATTATTTAATATATAATATGGTGTCCTCTATTCCTTGGTTACCTTATTTATGTTTGGTACAGCCAAATGTAAATTTACTCTTAGTCTTACGTGGTATACGTATATATTCGTCATATATATATGGAGAGGAACCTTTAATAAAATCATATTTTATCTATAGACTGATCGTTATTGTATCGATATTTCATTCATTATTAAATATAGGTATAATTTAATGTGAATGATATTAAATTTATTTTTTCTAATAATATTATTGAACTCTTTACATAAACATTTATTGTCCCTCTACTAGACCATGAGCATAATACAAGATACAAACAAAATATAAACATACGTATGTTAAATTATAAAAAAAGTATTTTATATAAAGGTTTAAGTTTATTTCAAACGTTAAATATTGAAATTAATATCTTTCATAATTTAAGAATACATTTTTATTGCAATACCATTTCATAAACTAATATAATTAATATCGGTATATTCTCATTTCTCATATGTTGAAAAGGACCACTCCACCAGTTTATAGGGGGCTAATACTTATAGGTGCTGCAGTATTGATGATAAAATATTATGTTATAAAATGTACCATATAGGTAAATATATTGTTCTCGTTGAAGTTAAATTAAAATAATTTAAAAACGAATTTTAGCTGTTTAATCGTTTGAAAATTATTATAATGCAGCATACTTGACTATGATGTATTTAAATATTTTAAAGTTATTATATGTTCCTAAAATACTTTTCGGTGGTCGTAGCCAACTAAATGAGTATTTACTCACGATTTCTTCTTTTAAAAATATTATGTCTATCATAACTCTTAAGCTTGGAAGGTTTTCTACAAAATATTATTTACATTTGTAGCTTAATCGCCAGTTATTTTATAGCATAATATAGTTGTTAACAATATATTTAATTTTAAAATAAAACGTTTTCCAACTGCAAAGTGTGCTCGTGCCATATAATATAATATTATTATAAACTATAATATATTATAGACATATAGTCAGAAAACAACATACAATAATAAAACATTCAACCATCTGTTAGGTAGTATAGGGTGTACGTGTACTATACTGTATTTACAATTTACTACTATTTAGAAACTACTATACCATATAATTTTGTGACAATTAATAATGCCTAAGACGGATTTGGTCCAAGAAAAAAACCGATAAATTATATACGTGTAGGTATATATTATTATGTCAACGATTCGATTTAATATAATATATGTTATTATGTCTATTATACTATTATACAATTTGATATTGCGTGTGTAACTTTCCGAACAACAAATCGTTCAAATACAATATTTTAATATTATATAACAGGGGTGGCCAAATCGTGGCTCGCATTTTAACGTAACATTAGACGTAAATTGACGTAAGAGCCAAGATGTAAAAACAAAAAAAAAGGCCATATAATACATAATATGATATGACCTTTTTTTTTTTACATCTTGGCTCTTCAATTTTTATTAATATATTTGGTGGCTCGCGAGTCTCTTCTCGCTGGCCACCCCCGTTATATAATATAATTGTATACATAGGTCTGATACGTATTAGGTACAAACTACAAGCCACGGGTATCTATCAACAGACTTATCTAATTTTTAAATAGGTACCTACCTACCTAAAAGGTGGGCAAGTGGGCATTTACTGTTTTAGCGAACACCAGTATAGGTGACGAGTAAGTCACTGTAAAAAAATGTATTAAATTTGAATTCAATACCTATGTGGCTATGTGATACATCATTCGACCATTGCACACGAAAAACGATTCTGAACCTAGTCTGACAGCCTAGATCTTTTATACTATTATCTATATTTATTTTGCCATAAGTAATTTATTTCACTAATATAGAACATATAGGTACGGTACCTATAATTATGGTAGGTTGATTACCTACATTTTTTTTGAAAGCATTGAATTTACTAAAGGTATTATTAATATTTGATCAGGCATTTTAAGGTTTAAAGTGTGATTCACCAAGTCCAAACGTACTTAGTCACCCTCATTTTAGATTCATAGCGGAGCATACGTACCTACCTATTGATTTTACAATTTATAATGCGAGTTCTTTTTTTGTGTCTGGATTATGGAGACACTTATTATTTTAGAAAAATGCTTTGATTTTCAACTTCAGACTCTTTTCTGGTACGAAAGTGAATCTAATTTGCAGTAGGTACTTTGCAGGGAAGTAAAAAATATATTCCCTGAACTTTTATTAATAATATTGGAAAATCAATTTTCTTATTTTGTTGCAATATTCAAAATTATTAATTGTAGATACTTGATATTTTCATTAAATGTTTGATTAAATATGTACATGGTATAATTTTAAAAATATTTTGAACTATTTGTAGGCATGAGAATTAGATAGCCAAAATAAATTAATAATTGGGTTTGATTAGTACAAAATATATTGCTGTAGGTACCGGTTTACTTAGAAAATAATATAGGAAGTTGATTGTTGTACATAATATCTATTAAATAAATACTATAATGCTATAATTATTATTCATATTATTATTTAATCATTATTGTAATTTGACGCGTAGGTACCTATGTAAAAAAACAACCTGCACAATCTAAACATGTTCAGATGAATATAATATAATCTATATAAATAAAAACTAAATTATGTAGGTTTGGTTTAATACAGGATAGGAACTTGGGTTTGAAACACGACATTATTATAATTGATAGGTAACTTAAATGAATACTAGTGTTCATATCTATGGATAATGGATAGGTAACTATAACGTATATCATAATATACCTATGATTTTATTTAATGATATGTCATCATGTATATAGGTATACATAAATACATAATACTACTTATTATCTATGTAAAAATGGCATTGGTATAGTTACGTGTATGAAAATAAAAGAATAATTTAAGTTTTAACATAAACTTTACACTATGTGAACCATAGGTATACACGCAGGTCAGGTAAATTTTGTCAACAGATCTTGTAATTTGTATATGGTACCTTATAATAGTTAAAGACAAACGCAGCACGCTACTCGATATTTTTCACATCGAAGGAAAACGTTTAAGTCATAAATAAACAATAATAAGTATTAAGTAACCATTAATTGTATACATAGGTACCTATAGTTGGAATTTTGTAATTTTTACATTTTATTCGTTTCTACGGTGATAAATAAAATGTGACGTAAAATCGGTTAGAAAATAAAAATATCTGTACCCAGTCCAAAACCATATTTATGTTAATATTATAATATAACTAGCTGATCCTGTGCACTTCGTTACCCGTTAAATGCACAAACCGTATATCGCTCAAACTTTGTTCAATGTGTTATTTGATATTCGGTGTGTGTGATGTTCTAGATTTATCTTAACTTTTCTGTTGCCCGGGATAAAAATTCTGATTCACAGCAGTACGATTAACAGGTAGGAAATCTACCTGCTGTAGATCGCGGACCCCGTGCTGTTTGTACGTAAGTGTATGATTTAACTCTAAAATATCAAAGTTATACCAAGTTTGTCGTTTTTACATAATTCCACCTACGATGGATTAATATAATCAAAATACAAAAACCTAACCTAACCGTTCTAAAATCCGATGAGTAAAAAAAACCAAATTTAACCCTTTTTAAATATTAGCCCATCTTCTTCCCAGTGGTCTAATCTACCCACAAACATTCTAACTACTGTGTGATTAATATTGTGCACTTAAGAGGCCATAACTCTGGAATTACTTATAGTACAGCATACAAACTTAGATAATAGCCGATTCTCAGACATATATATATATTGATAAAAATAATTATACTAATCAACAAACATGCCCGATTAACCAATAGCAACCAATATATAATACACTGTTATTTTTTATATATATAACCAATAGCAACCATTTATAAACAAATATTTCTATAGTAAATAATAATATTTTTATTTTATTTTTTTCTGGACAACCCTCATCACTTAGGGGTATGAAAAATAGATATTGGTTGATTCTCATACCTACTGAATATGCATAAAAAATTTCATAAAAATCGGCCAAGCTGTTTCGGAGGAGTATCGAGACTAACACTGTGACACGAGAATTTTATATAAGAGATATAATATAACATTATGTAAATATTTTACCACGGTAATAAAAAACCATCTGAAACAATATTTATAGTAACAAATTAAATAAATTAATATACTAATAAATACATTTGATTCAAATATTTTTATTAGTTAAGTAGGTACCTAATACATTTTAAATAAAAATATTATTTTATCATGTTATTTCGACGGTTTTAAACCATTTTATGCGGCAAATTTAGATAAATATTGATTTTACGCTGAAAGTTGTATATTTCTAAAGAGTCGGAAAGTTGGTTAGCGTTGTTGTGTGTTTATGGGTAATACTAGAAAGAAATCCTGCTAAAAGCTTCGTACTCCACCCGAAAGTTTGATACAAAAAAGGATTAATACCTGCAGTGTCGACGAGTGTTAATAAATTACTTTTGCAACATATAATTCCCATTAGCCCAGACACAAAAGTTCCAACTGTCGTAAACCAACTCTATAATACATAACAAACTTATCTTCCATTTCACCAAGTGTGTATTCGTCAATCAAATATTAATAAACAGGCTGTCAAATGTATAGGTAATTACCTAGGTAATTAGATTTGACCCTCCAAAATCGTAGGCAATAAATCTGAGAGTGAAATGTATGACGTTTGCAATGATTACAAATATAGTACCTATCTACTTGGTTGAAATTCCTACATATTGAGTGATTACCTACCTATTATAACATAAATCATAATATGTATGAATATATTATATGCGATTTTAAGTAATAAATAGTTCAAGTACCTATTTACAATTTTATAACCGGGGCTGTGAATTTATTGTACTGAAAAACATTGAAAATTAATTCAAATTTCAAAAAAATACAGCCTGTAATGCACTTGAGGTATCTTTTTTAAAAATACACTAAAAATAAAATATCATATAGTAATAGATGTCGTGTAATATTGTAGTAAGTCCCTGATCAGTGATCAGTAAACATAATTTTTTTTTTAAAAGGTAGCCACACGGTCATTTGTTTAAGTACGTTATGAATTATGATCATTTTAAAATCTACAAAAAATGGTCATAACTTGGTTCTTAATAAAAATATCAATAAAAGCCTCCTATAGGTGCCATAGACAATAATCTTACCTTAAATGTTATATAAGAGGTGAAGTCATTATATTTTTAGAAATTACAGAGTAAATTGTGTTATTGTGAATGTACAATTTTTTGCCATGTTGTACGTTTGTAAGACGGAGACAACAAATGCCGGTGTGGCGTCCTCTTAACATAATATTTATATATTTTAACTTATACAGTTATACTAATTGTATAATTTCACGGTACGTTACACACTATATATAAAAGTAGGTACCCAGTAAATCGCACGCTTTACCAACGTCCTAACTGTGCAAGCTAATATGAAAATCTTCATGAGAAAAAACTGACTTTTATATGCAATGCCAGTTTTTGACAAAATGGATTTAGAATTTTGATGTAAATTTTAAAAAAATGACCGTAAATACATAAAGTTTTCGCTGAATGTTAATATTGAAATGTTCTATACACCATCAAAATATTTTGAGCTATAAGGAAATGACGACTTTTATTAGTTTGTTTTAAATGTTTTCGGTCTGCCAAAACATTTGAAAATTTAATACAAGGTTTCTCATTAGTTGTTGAAAATTAAAAAAATTTTGAGCGTAAACCCACAACATCTTTATGAGCATCTGAAGTATAATTTTGACAAAATTCGTCTAAATCACAAAAAATTGCAAATTATTTTGAATTATTATGAAAATTATTTTGATTTCTGATATTTTTTTTTAATGTCTATTTTAAATGATTTTTTTAAAATTTAAATTAGAAAATATGGCACGCAGACCAACGAGAGTTGAAAAACATGCAAAGTACAAAAGCATGTTTTTACGGCCAAATTTTGTCACCAGAACGCCAGAACGGCCAATATGCAGTCTCTGATGCAGAATAACTAATCCATAGCCACATATGTACATTGGCCATTTTGACATACCTAACACTACCGTCTACCTGTTGATTTTCAACATAATGAATATCGAAAAAAAGCTGAAAAGTGGGTAATACGCTCTGCTGTAGTGCTGTACATTAGCCATTGAAGTCTAGACTTATATACTGTAATGGATGTGTTAATTTTGAATTCTATATGACATAAAATCATTGTAATCATTGTACCTATATCTATCTTTAGGTATGAAAAACAATTTCTAGTGACTGTCAGCCTATAATATTACTATAAGTATATTTTATATTATTGTGATCAAAGAATTTATTTTACTGTTAGGCATTATTATCAACTGCAGTTAATAGGTTAAATTAATTTTTGTCGAAAAAATTACATTTGAAAATTTCATTGTGTATAAAATAAAATAATCACGAATAATATTTTTAAATTACAACAAAGTAATTAAAATCGTTATTCATGGTTTAATTATGTGATTTCGTCCAAATTTGAACTTTAAATGCTTATGCCCTTAAAATCTTGCCTACGTATTTTAAATATTTTTAATTGATATTGTAACAATGTGTGAGAGACCTTGTATTAAATTTTCAATCTTTTCGAACCAACAAATACAATTTTATACACAATTTATAGAAAAAAAATGTGTAAGCAGTTCAAACAATTTCAAAAATGTTATGAAGTATAGAAAATGATAAAATAAACAAATAGTGTGAGTTTCAAGTATCTAAGGTTATTCGTTTTTGAATTGCAACAAAATAAGAAAATTGCTTCTTGAGAAATCGAGTGAAAACTTATCCATTTTGAAAAAAATTTGACTTTAAACGCCCATAATAATTTAGTTTGACTTTCAATCAGACATTTTTGTTTGATAAAGGTAAACAAACTTATGAGGAATCTTTAATACATTTTTTAATTCAAAATAAATTGCAAATTTTCGTGATTTTTACGAATCATTTTTTTTTTTTTTTATTTATACTAACAAAACTTACGAGGAACATTTTTTTACTTTTTCAAGTTTTTTGACCCAGCGAAAATTGTTTTATCGACCTTAATTTAAATAAAACTAATAATAATCGAAAATTTCATATGCCTATAAATAGCTCAATATGATTAACGATTAACAACATTGGGATTAATGTTAATCTAATTATTTATGTAAGTTTGTAAGAATCAAAATTTAATACATACTCAACTAAAACGGTAATCCGATAAGTCCAAGATGGCTTATTATTTTTAAGTATACTTATGAATTAAGGTATAATGACAATTCAAAGTTTAAAGATTAATTATCTGCATTTTAATATTATGAATTAGGTGTTATGTATTTGTATACTGTGCATGCACAGTTAAGTAAATTGCTATTTTTTTTTCCTTTGAGAAACTGTTGTAACAATCATGATTCTTGAAACATAAATTGGGGGCTTAAAACTGAAACAAAGTTCAACAAGACAATTTTTGAATTATGCTGCCCCAGCGTCACAGGTATTTAAGTATATATATAATATATATATTATATTATAATTTTGTCTTTAAACTAACACAGCAAAGTTTAAATATTTAAATAACCAATTTTTATTGCCTAAAACATTGTAACGAGTTATCTAATCATGTCTAACTAATATAACCGCAGAACACACTTATAATAAAACGTAAAGTATATTATCCTAACATATAATATAATAATTATAGTTCATTATTTTTTTATCAATATATTAGATAAATAATAATAACATTATATTATATGTAATTAATACAAACTTATAATTGTTATTAGTTGTTAACAATTTAAATTGTTTTTTTAAAAATGATTTCTTATATATTACGCTGTTCATTACTAATCAAAGAACTAAATCAATGAAATATACTGTATAAATATACAATATTAATTTTCACACAAAAAAACCTTCCATGTGCCAAATTTAAGATTTTGAAGTTTGGTGTCTCCGGATACAGAAAAAAATTGGGTATTATTTGATAATAAATTCTATACGCATATTTCCATTGTAGAATTAATGAAAAATAATAAATAAAACTGTCTATGTGTTACCTACTATCATCACATACATTGTACACGCCTGTGCCTACTATGTGTACACCTTAAGAAATACTTTCTACATGATTTAACATTTATAATGATATAAATTATTATTAAAAAACCTTCTATGTAAAATTGAAAAAAAAACATGAATTAATAAGATATCCAAAAGTGGCAAAACATTGACACTTTATACAATATTTCCACAAATATTGAATTTTAACTCAAATCGTTTTCAATATAAGATTTACTTATAAGAGTTACTAAGATTTACCTAACTTTAAAATTTGTTTCTGTAGGTCAGACATTCTTTTTTTTTTGTTTTCTTATATGTTGTCAAAAATTGGATTTTAGCACATCAGAGGTTTTTTTGTGTCAACGATGATATATTATTATTATATAATATTTTGTCTGACAATTAAACTTTTAATTTAAAGTTTTCAAAATATAAGCTACTACAATGTATACATAATGCATTATCTATATATTATAAAGAATTGTAGAACACTTTAATAACATATTATTATAATGTAATAATAAGATTATCAATGTATAAATTATTAATGTGTGTTTCTGTGTGTGTATGTATTTAGATTGAAAACTTTCAATTTAATATAATATTAATATGTTTAATATTCATATAATTATTCAAGATATATATATTTTACATTTTACATTTTCACAGATTTCAAATAGAAATTTGAACAAATTTAGACTTTAAAATGATCAACAACAGTGTTTAATAATAATATATTGAATGAACTAGTCCTATAGAAAATAGTCATAGAATAATTTTTTGTTTCCAAATTTATTATCAATAAAATGTGTCATAACTCATAAGCAACTCACATTTCATTAATGGCTATTTACATTTATAATTTATGAGATACGATTACTTTGCAAGAAAAACAAATATATTATATGCAAACTTCACGTCTATCAAAATTGTGAATACAAAGACATATAAATGCAACTTAAATGGTAATATTACAATATAGAGAAACTATTATGAATAATTATACAATATACAACTGAAATTTACTTGTAATACATTTTGGTAATACTTGGTGAAATAAATAACGTGTCAAAATAATGTATTACGAGCATTCTCAGATAAAAAATTTTAACGATTTTTATTTTACACTAGTTTACTAAAGTTAATTTCCAATTGGGGAAAAAACTATTTGTTATAATATTATACTATTGCCAATGAATAGTAAAATAAGTACAAATCCTGTTTGCACTATTGACAAAATCAGTATACACTCTACATCACTGCAATTTGTACTTTAATGACATGGAAATTCACTAGTCTAATTTTCAACAATTATTATTTAATACATTTTGAAATAATTAACGCATTTATATAATGCTATTATTGTCAAGTTTTAAATTGTAAACTTTTCTAAACATTTTAGTGAATTAACTATTAATATTGAAAATTTTTAAAGACGAAATGGGTATTACAATATTGTTTGTACACGTGTACGTGTATTGCTTAAATATATTTTTAAACATGGTAACCATAAAATTAAAACCTAATTAAAGTTTAAATCTCCGAATTTCGCAACATTTTTTTTTTATTTTGTTTAACAAATGTACATTTGTTAAGATAATTAATAATCATTTTGATAACTAAAAAACCGATTTTGACTATGATTAATTGTATACAATCACCATGAATACTCACAAAAAATGTGAATCCATATACCAATTATTAAGTAAAAACATAAGAGGAAGAACGGATAACAAATTAAATAGAAAGTGGAATGACTTGGCTTTCTATAAATCAATAAATTATCAAAAAGAAATAATCAATTTTAAAAACAAACTTGGTAAGTACCTATAAACTGCAGTATTTTTAAAACGAACTAATTTCCCTAAGAAATATTGTGACAATTTTTGAATATATTTATAGTAAGAATGTTGTTTTAGAATAAAATGTATAATATAATTTGTAAAATTTTAGTTAAAATTAGACTAAGTGATAAAAATTACTAGATCTGGTATTATTTTGTTTTTATTCAATTTGGTTGGTGTTAGAATAAATATGGCTTAATTTTCATTTTCAAGACGATTTCAGGCATTTGGATTGGTATATTGAGGTTTCAAGAATGTTTTAATCGGCATCTGCTTTCATTCCCCTAACAGTTCCTTCGTTCCGTTGCTGCAATTAAAATGATAAATTATTAATGTTGTCAACTATTTAATTGTAAGGAAACGTACCCTGTCTAATACTTCTCGAGTTTTTTCTTCAATTTCACGAATATCTTGCAACGTTAGCCCATGCCAACGATCCATCCAACAAAATACTTGTCTGTAAAATCATTTAAAGTTTTTTTAAACCATTAATTAAAATTTCATTAAGACATACATTAATAGTAAACATTAAAATATTTGTAAAATATTAATTAACTTATTATAGACGACATACCTATGGAAGTTAGTGAACAGACGACGTTCTGATTTTTGAATTAAGTTTTCTACTCGGTTCTGCAGTCCAAACCATTTGAAGTCTGCAGATACCAATTTATAGCAAGTCATAACTGGGCTTGCCTAAAACAGTAGACAACAGTAGTTGAATAGAGTACATTGTATTCAAATTTGGTTATAACAAAAATGCTCATAACGTGTTACAATAATGAGAAATAATCATACTGTTTCAATCCAATTTCCTTGGAGAGGACCTCGTCCACATTTTTGGCTTTTAAATTTTTTAGGATCTTCATCTTCTTTGTAATCTGAAGATGAAATAGGATCATTACCAATATCAATGATTTGTACCTCTCTCTGTTTTAGTTTTTCAGGAGATAATTCATGAACCTGTTTTAATAATAAATAAGTGATAGAAATAATAATTAATATGAGAAATGAGAAATGCAACAAATTATTTAATAAGCTGAATAATATACCCATCGAGTATACACTAATATAATGTTAGATTAAAAATGTCACATCATGCAAATTAGTAATTAATAATAAGTTTCAAAAATAAATTATAAAAAAACGGAAGCAAGATTGTTAATGTATTAATATAATCTAATATGCCTTTATGATTAGATAACCTAGAATAACTAATAGTCAAGTAATTTATAATTTGAAAATTTTTCATATCATATATTTGGGCTAGTATTAAGGTAAAATAGTTTCAAGGTTTATTGAAAATGTAAAAGTAAAATGTGCTGTAGTAAAACAATAAATTAGTAATAATATATTGTTTGTGTACATTACATACAGTATTAGTGTTTTAAAATTAAAACTTTTTGTTAAACTAAGCATAATAATACAATTTAAAACATGAATCACGCACATAAAATAACAATAGATTATGTTATACAGGACTATAAATAAATGATAATCATTAGCAAGAAGATAAATAATAATTGCTGAATGACAATACAAGATCCAATTTCAAATTAAAATAATAAAACCGTGTTTAAGCATTTTACAACAGTGTAGATTTCTGAGGTCATAAATATAACAATACTTTGTATTATGTGTCAATACATTTTAAGGACCACATCACTTACGTTTTCTTGTGTACCTCTATCAGCAATATGATACGACTCAATGACTATACTGAAATTTTCTTTCATATAATTTGGATTCTGTACGTACAAGCAAAACCACCAAACAAAAGCAATTATAATATATTTTATTTAAAAATATATATTAAGGCACATGTTATTAATTACCTATATGTATTATATATATATATATATTAATTAGATTATTATCAAACATTGGAAAATTATGTGGGTAATAGTCGATTATTTTGTGTCAATTGTAATGTTTCCAAGCAGAAGAAATGACATCAGCACCCAGTAGTTGATACGTAAAACAAAAATCCCTTTGCATAATATATTAAAGCGACCATAATAGCTGTAATCTCAAAAACCTCGTTTCTTTCACTTACATTATTTTGGGTTCCTCGATCAGCACAGTGAAATGATTCTATAGTTATCATAAATTTTTCTTTCATATAGTTGGGGTTCTACAAAAATAATATTAGACTTTTAAGTTACACATTGCTGCAGAAATAGATAATTGAATGGAAAAATCAAAAAGATCTCATATATACATAGAAAAAATGTACAATTTACTTTTTTTACTATAAGTTATTGTGTAAGCAAGTAAGTAAAACAATAATTTTAAAATTCTAATAATAAAATGCAACAATTCTATATGACCATTTTCAATATGGAGTACAGATAACAACTAATTTAGGTATAATGAATAATATTTATAATATAATAATTTGCAGTATAGAAATTGAAATATCTATTATGATAATATATATAGACCAACACTAAATAAATCAAATTAGTTGATATAAAATATTATTATTTAACTGTCTCATTCTTGAATAAACATGTCATGTGACGTTACAAAGAAGTAGCATTACAAATTATTTCTTGTTGATACACGTGTACCTATAAAAGAATGTATTAATAGTACCTACTAAATATATGCTTCAGCTTGAATAATGACAGAATTTCATAATTTTATCCCGACTTCGTTTTTTTGGAAAAAAGACATCAGTATAAATAAATGAAAAGATTTTAACTATCTAATAATTATTAAATAATTTCATACATTTACTGATAAAATAATTAAGATATTATATATTATGTAAGTTACAGTTATAAAAATTACTTACTGTAATCACGGTTCTGCAGTAAGGGTAAGCATTCCATGCTTCTTCGTGAACTTCTAAAGCTCCTTTAGGTGCCAAAAGTTTTATCATTCCAGGTACTTTGCTGAAACATAATAAAATATTGAGGAAAACTGGAAATATCTTAATATTAATTTTACTTATTTTTACAAATTTTAAAACCATATACAACAAATTATTCTACTTCAAAATTATTGAGCAAAATATTTTATTACACCTATAGACTTGTTATATATTGTAAATCTAAACGTAATTTAATTTTTATCATTTAAAAAATCAGTAGACACCCATAAAATTAAATTTGTAATTTAATAAATACAAGAAAAAAATATTATTCATTTTATTTAAATTCAAAAATATATGTTTAGGTTCAGATTATTTTTTGTATCTATAATTTAATCTAAAAATATTCCTAGATTTGTGCATTTACAATTTGATTAACTAACTATAGTTACTGTAATTTTTGTTTAATATTTTAATAATTTATTTAGATGGATATTGGTATTATATGTCATAACATTTATTAGATGTTTAATTATATTTTATTAGTTAGGTGAAAGACTTATATTTTATGATTATTTAGTAGCAGAATATATATTATTATATAATATTCTTATTAATTGTTAGATATTAAAACTCAAAATGGTATTTAGGAACCAGGAAGAAAGTTTTCTATAAATCATCAATAATATATTCGTGGAAAATGACCTTCTTCAAAACCTGTTGGGTATGTTATTAATTGATGGTAAGTAGTAACTGCCCCAAAATTGCACAACCAAGTTAAATTAATATAATTTCATGACATGATAATAATGCACCAAATTAAAAACTTTTTATAATTATCAATAATTAAATATTTAATTATTATGAAATGCTATTGTTAATTAATTGTATATCAAGTACATGAATAAGTTATAGTGAACCAGAAATGTTTTGACATATGCATTTAAATAACATAAAAAATAATCTTTGAAAATGTAAATATTCACAATTTATTGTGGTAAGTGTTCATAAATAATTATAGTATTAGTGTAATACTTTTACTATAATGTTACACTCACCACAGACAATTGATAAATAACAGGGTTGGCCAAACTATTTTGATACAGATTTACTAATATATTTTTCCTTATAAACAAAAACTAGATAACTATATTTTTAATCTAATAAATATATAAAAAATAATTGTAACAAAGGGAGATAGACTTTAAAATTGTCAGTTATCAACCCGTTGATTTAGCATAACATAATATGATATATGATATCCAATTTGTTCTCATTTGCTGACGGAGATAAGTTATGAATGTTTTGTACTTGAAAAAAAATTGTTTATGTTCAATATTATATTCTTGTGATAACATACCAATTATCTTTATTTACTTATCTGTAGTTTGTTTAAACCTACAAGGTATTATTTGTGAGGAGCAGTAGCTTTATCAAGGGGGGGATATTTAAATACTATATTATTTTATTAGGTATATAAGCTATAACCGTGATTAAAACATCAACAATGAAAAAAAAAAATACAAAGGGGGCATCCATCTATGGCCATCTCACAGCTACGCCACTGATGAGGAGAAATAATGCATACACAATTCGCCCTCATGCAACAGCTCAAAATTGGGGGGGGGGGGGAAGGTATTTAATATTTATGAAAATCAATGTATATAACATAACATTTAATTTTTTTAGCACAAATCACTTTTTCAGATTCAATTTTTCAAATTTATAACATTATTCATATTATAAAAGTAAAAAATTAAAAAGTATATTTTGTGAAATTGATTTAATGTAAATTTATAATATTAGTTTAAATTACAAATTAGCTTTCATAAATATACTTATGATAGAAACAAATAAATTGTAGGCTTTTCATAGAAAATAAGATAGTTGGATAATATAGGTCAAGGTACAGTACTTTTTTAGGAGCATCTTTGATGAAATATCAGGAAACTTAGTTTTAATAGCATTAAGAATTGTTTTTTTGGTGATAAGATCTATTGTTGTCTTTACACTTGATACAAACAATATGAGTGTTCAAAATTTTGTCAATGAATCTTGTCCGGCTTTTAAATTTTTTTTAATAATTAAAAATAATTTCATTATAGTTAAAAAGTTATACCTATTTACAGACTGGCAGTGTTGTAGTACTTGTTTTTCTTTATAACAATTATTGTTACATTTTATATTAGGTAAACCAATTATGTAATACAGACTAAATAAATATGGTAGATAATATTAACTTGTTATTTATTGAAATATATTTTATTAGTTTTATTTATTAATTCAAACAGTTTTAAAATGAAGTTGAAACATTGTATACACCAAGGCTGGAATAACGTGAAATATTTTAATACATTTTTACTCGATACTTGTTTAATGGCCTTCAAAAACATGTCATCCAATGTCATATTACATCCAATGTTAAACAAAAGCTTGATAATATGTTGAGCTAATAAACCATCTGTACAATATACCTACTTGTTTCATTTTTGAAAGAATTCAAAAACTAGCTTGGGCACATATATATATTTATAAACAAGGTAATCTGTAAAATCCTGAATTATTTATACAGGTTTTTTTTATAAGTATATAAAATAAATATGTATTACATAAATTATATTATATACATGACGGACCATTTAATTTTACCAACATTAGTATCTATATGTACGTTGATATCAAGAAAATATCATCATTCATCAGTCCACCTTGCATATAAATTATAATAATTAATATAAGTTAATGTAATAATTACCTGGCCAAGTGATAAATTTTATAAGTATACTGCCCTTCTGAATATTTTCCACCCAAAAGGGGATAATTGGTAAATGGTTCATTTTTCAATACTTCAATACCTTCTCCACCACCAGTTTCGTTTTTACTGGCTTCGGCTACAGAGTACAGCTGAGCAATTTGATACTAAAGACAAAAAAAAAAAAAAAACAATAAACAAGACTGTATAAAGGGGGAATAAGACGTATAACTGTAATATGTATATGGTATGATAATTTATAATTTGCTTTAGTAAAATTAATTTTTTGGAAAAGAAATAAGGGTACAAACCTCTTCAACTGTTAGAGGTAGCACTACACGGCTGTAACAAATAACATTTATTTTTATTAATAATATGTATAAGTAAGTATAATAAGTCAATATACCTACCTAATACTTATTGTGTCATTAAACTAGTAGACATTAAATAGGTGCTTAGAATACAATTTTGTATAGGTGTAATTAGGTGGTATAAAAATGAACTAAAGTTGATTCAATAAGGATTTTATACAGAAGACATAAAAATCTTTTTTTTATCATTTTTAAATTGGAAATAGATGTAGGTACCTAGATAGTTTTGAGATTGGAAAATAATTTACATTAATTAATTCGAATAAAATTACAAAAGATAAATTAAATGATTCAAATAACAATAAAAAAAAACCATGCAATATTGTCTAGTCACGATTTTTATAAAAAGTTTTTATGAATAATCAATTTATCATGGATCATACAATGCCACAATGGTTAATAATAAATCAACAATTAACTGAGTAATTGAAATAAAACATATCTATTTGTTTGTGAAAATTTGCAGATAGATAAAATGAAAAATATTGAGCTTGGACTACCTATTACTCATTTCTAGTTTCGTTTGTGTGGTAGAATACCTATATTGAATAAAAAAAATTAAAAATAATTCATAGTGCGGTTGTCTTGATTAATCAAAATGTATTGAATATGGGTTGACAGTTGACACTGTACTTTATTAACAAGACAATTTAAAAATATGAGATGGCGTGTATTATCTTTTGGCACGTAGGTACACCATGTATGTGGGTGATGTTTTAAAATATCAAAATTACTTTTAGGAAATAATGAACGACCTAATGTTCTTTGTCACGATTTTTGGGAACAGAAAATATTTTAACCAAACTAAAAGTCTACATGATGACGCTGTAGAGTGTAGGTACATAATATTGATTTGAAAATCAAATACTAAGTATACTAAGTATATCTTAGTCCGTGTTTGAAACTGTGAAATCAAATATTTTAACGTTTAGAACTTATCTGGGCAATTTTACGAATGGGTGGTGCTTATCGCTCAACTTGCAATTAAAAAATACGATAAGTCGTGATAACGGTCGATGAAAATTTCTTTTATCTACCAATCTCTACCTAGCACAAACGGAGAAATAGTGGCGTGACTAAGAAGTGTAGGTGTGGAAGGCGGTGGTGTCTGGGACAAGCGTCCAAACGCCCAGGGTTCGCTAAGGGTCGTCGTCGGACGAGATAAAAACCACGAAAACCCACCAAGCAAACGGCGTAATTCTATCATAAAAAAAACGATTATAATGTGAGGGCTCGTCACCGTCGGACGTCTACGGCACGGTTGCGCGACCGGTTAACCGTGAACCGGAAGAAATCGTGCGCGTGTGCGTTTGTGACGCGACAATCACGCCAAAATAACGACGACGGCGACCGGGGAACGGGGGATCCAGGCGATTTTGGAAAAACGATCGACCGTCGATCAAAAATCGCTTGCGCGTGCACTGCCATTCCGGCCGGTTTAAGTTCAACGCAGCGATGAAAAGTTTTCAATACTCACAACTCTTTGATGAGCATCTTTCGTCCGGCGGCACGGTCGGCACGATCAGACGTTTGCGAGCGAATTCACCGACTGCGGCGGACAGACGGCTGTCGGGCACTCGGGCTGTGTGTGGTGTGGACTGTGGTGTGGTGTGTCGTGTTGTACTCGTGTGTGTCCGTACTCCGTGCGCTACCGTGTCGCCGTGCGTGCGTGCGTTGTGGTGTGGTACGGTGCGTTGCGGTGCGGTGCGGTGCGCGCGTGCGTCGTGCGGTCGTCCCTCTGGTCCGTCGTCGGAGAAACCTTCTTCAGTGTCGACCGTCGGCCGCCACGGCGTCAGATTTGAGATTTCGCGAAAACTGAAAACTTAAAAATCATCACGATACATTAATAATGATAATATATTAATCAAGGGTATTGCCCAATATTCGGGGCCGGTGTACGCCTACCACGAGCTGCGTTTTGGGTCTTTCGCGTCGAGTTTTGGCGAAACGTAAACACTATAATAATAAATACGCCAATAAAGATTTCTAGTAATATTCTCGTCTCTCGACAGGCCGATGCGGGGGCGGCTGGCTGGACGAAATATTATAATCGTCGCCGACTGTAGGCTAATATTAATTACTACAGCAAGTAAGGGGCAACACCCGAGAACCGACTGTAAAATGTAAAAAATAGTGCAATACGTTGCCAAACTGCCGCCGCTGATAAGTAGATTTCCAGGAGGACGTGGAAAATAAAAAAATTTCGTCGGTCGGCGCGAGAGGCCTTCGCGAATCGATTGTCAGACCTGTTTCTCTCCGGCACTCCGGCGGCTGGCACGGTATCGGCGGGCGTGCCGCGACATCTGCCGGTGCGCTGCACAATTTAACACGATGTCAATGATAATAATAATAATAATGTACAGTAGGTGTTATGAGTAGGTCAGTAGGAATCGTTTACAACGACGTTCAAGGGACCGGGAATAATAGGTCATAATGGGGGGCCGTAAAATCTCGGAACGTATTTGCATGGACCGTATAAATACGGAACAAAAAAGTATAGTCCCGGACTGTAGAAATGCGGAATAAAATATTGTTCAAACCGTATTATGCCGGACCGTATAATCGCGGAATTTCAAAATATGTGGACTGTATTGTCACGGACCGTAGAAATCTGGAAAGTATACCCCCGGACCGTATTCTCTCGGAAAATAAAATACGTACAC
>NC_042496.1:33091468-33102954 GCF_005508785.2 Acyrthosiphon pisum
AATAGACTGCGCTTATCGTGAATCAGGATTTGTATGTGTGTATGTTTTTTCCTAGGAAATACGGTCCGGGAGAATACTTTCCAGATTTATACGGTCCGTGACAATACAGTCCGCATATTTTGAAATTCCGCGATTATACGGTCCGGAATAATACGGTTCGAAAAATATTTTATTCCGCATTTCTACGGTCCACGACTATATGGTGTACGTAATTTTTTTTCCGCCAGAATACGGTCCGGGAGTATACTTTCCAGATTTATACGGTCCGTGACAATACGGTCCGCCACTTTACATTCCGGAACTCTACAGTCCGTGCGAATACTTTCCGAGCTTATACATGCGTCCGTCATAATAGCCGATGGATGATAAGTCATAACAATAACACCAGCAGTTATTATAAAACAGTATACGTTGTATAATTTTAAATTTATATTATATTTGAATCACAATACTAGAATAGTCATTCCAACTATGCACGATGTACCTAACCTATTAAAATTTATATTCAATATAACCTATTATTAAAAAGTAAAGTGTAGGTAGTAGGTACACACTACACTTCATTATAATACATGGCTGCATTGTAAAAAAAAATTTGTTATCTTTGCTTGTAACATGGTTTTTTTTATAAAAATAGTGTAGTATTTTCGTTTCTGCTTTTTAAAGTTTGGGAACAAATTCACTTTAGCTATAGGTACCAACATTTTTTTGTTGAAACATTTGTATTTCAACGAGTTAAGGCCGATGATGCAAAAAAAATTGCAGAAATAATTATTGTGGGAGTTTTATCCTTTCAAAGTTTTCAGTTTTACGTTTAATATAATCATGCGCACAATACTGAACTTTACTACCGCGCGCAAATTTGATTTTTCTTACGTATTTTAACGAGTTAAGACTTAACGATGGTGAAAATGTAAAATAACAATACCTATAATATAGGTACTCTGAGGGTACTTAGTAAAGACCAATAGAAATCGAAAAATATTAATTTAATAACAATTGATCAGTCAGCCGAGTTTCGCAATAGCAGGTATAAGAAAAATAGTGAACGTTTATGGTTTATGTATACCTATAATAATTTATTTTCCAGGATAGTTACGCACAACTAGGTGGTCTTTTGCGACCCTAGACTCAAAATTACCGCCACAAAAATCCAAACCATAGTAATTTATTTTTACATAGATATATTTTCTATGTTTATAAGATTGTGTTTTATACATTGGAGGTTGTGTAATACTATTACCTATATAAAATATTTTAACATTATTTTATATGTATTTACTATTATATCAAATACAAAGTTTTGAAAATGTTTTGTCGTAAACTTATAATAATAATTACATGACCCTGTAATCGTATTCATATTTTTTAATCGTATATTGATAAATTTTATATTTTAAATTAAAATATAATAAAAAACTTTGGGAGGGGTTACGGAGAATACTAGGGACTTATTCCCCCAAACGGCCCAAACCTCTCTAATTGCACCTATACATCATACATGACTATTGAATTAAATTAATGTAAATGCAATTTTTTTTATTGTGCTGAATAAGCACCAATCCGATGTATGTGATTCCTGAAATTGAAGTAAGTACTTATATATTGGTACCGCAGAATGCAGATACTAAATTCCTAATAACTTCATTGATTAATCACCCATTATACCACCATATCAGAAATTCAGTGCAAAATTAATTAAAATAATAAATGGTAATAACTGCTGGAAAAAATTATTTTTATTATATTAGAGAATCCGTGGGCTTACTAAAATATGGTTTTGTAGGTATATTGGTATATGTAGGTATTATATAATATTGATTATAAATAGTATTTATAATAAACGGTATTACGTACACTAGCTGTTAAGCATTGTTAAATCCTGATGAAAATTAAACTGCATTTTTTTTATTTTTGTGATTTACTCGAAAGCGGGAATTTTTAAAATGTTTATACCCTTTCAAAGTGAAATCTGCAGTATAACTGGTATTCAATTTCCAATCGATATAGTCATGTGGATAGGTCATATAGCTCTGTATAATAAGTATGTCAAAGTGGCGCCTAAAAGTTTTTGAATAACTGCTGGCATAAAAATATTTGTAGGTTTTCTTCACACACCCTAAAAAACGTTTACCACAATAGGTTACAATATATTATGAAAAATAGATATATGTATTTATATAACTGTTAATCACATTGTCTAACCATAGTCCACAAGAGGTACAGTTACGCTTAATACATAAAGGTGGGGGCATTAGCTGGATAAGAAGTTAAAGAGTTATTTTAATTTTGACATTATTACTTGGTTTATAGTAATTAGTTAACTTTTTATTTTATTAGTAACTTAACGGTAATTAAATTTATAAATGTATCTATTGTAATAACTAATAACTTAGCCTTTTCCAGTCAAATTGGAAAATATATTGTTTACTATCATACAAATCAAAATTATGTATTAATTATTTTATCGCACAATTCAATATTTTCGAATATTATTAACCGTTAAAAATGTCTGTATTCAATAATTAAGTTGCAGGGATGGGTTTTGGCAACATTTTTGCCCGGGAGAATATCTAAAAACATAAATATATCAATATGTGCACCTGATTTTCTCAAACAACAAATTTTTCGATTTTTCGATTTTCGATTTTTATGGTATGATAATATAGGTATGATAATTATCTTAAGTGCCTACCTATTTAGTAATAGGTATTATAGGTAGGTAGATACTTATTTCGTTATTTACTATTACGCATATCACTATGTCAGTATAATTAACATTAGTTATAGATGTATAATTGTACAAATTATAATACACAATTTGGTATAGACACAGAATACAGGTATAGTGTTACTTTATCAGGCACCTTTATTTTGCATAATGTGTAGTTTAATATACCCACTTCAAACGACAATGAAATGTGAATTTTGTAGTCAGGCTTAGTTTCGAAGTTATAGCAATTTGAAATTTATCATTTTTATATGGTACTATATGGTACTACCTATCTTAGCTTTTATGGTAAACAGTTTGTCGTGGCGCAATGGAAACGATAACTAATCGATAATATTTATTTAGTACAGAAACTACATGAATTGTCTATTATTTTGTGCTTTTTATCATGACTTTTCGATATTATATAATATTATTATGTAGTATGTACCCGTAATTTGTAAAATTGTTAAGAGTTAAGTTATATAGGTACAGGACTAGGTCATGTCGTCATATTATAGTTTCTTATAATGAATTATAAACATTTTAAATACCTAGTCACTTTTAACTTTTAAGAACTTAATATTCAACGTACGTAACCGCTGTTATCAGCCTGTAAGAGGACGCCACATCCGCATGTGTTGTTTCCGTCTTACAAACGTACAACATAGCAATGTGTTACGTTCACCACTGAACTGTATATACTAGAGTTCAGTGACGTTCACAATAATCCAATTTTACTCTGTTGCTTTTAAAATTAAAGTGAATTTACCCATTACAAATTGTAAAGGTAAGATTATTATCCAAGGCAAGGGTTTTCAACCTTTTTGGATCCAAGGGTCTTCTGATTTTGAAAACAATTTAAACGGTTCCCTTACAAAAAATGATAAAAATAAAATAAACAAATTTTTATTTTTTATTGCGAACACGGCTCGCTAGATAATAATCGGTGACGCACAGGTTTAAAACACCTGATCTAGGGCGACCGGAGGCTTTTATTGTTATTTTAATTTTAAGCAAGTTATGATCATTTTTAAATTTATGAAAAAAATACTCATTACTTTCTTAGTTATTAAAATATCAATAAAACCTCAGAGACACCCTGGATAATAATCTAATCTTTAAATTTTGATACTAACTAGGCTAATTCACTCCAATTTTAAAAATAACATTAAAATGGATTATTGTGAACGTAAAATTTGCTTTGTTGTACACTTGAACCTACGTTTGTAAGACGGAGACAACTAATGTGAGTGTGGCGTCTTCATAATAATATATAATATTAAACTATATATATAAATATATATAACAATTATTGTATAATGAGTAACAAGTTTTAATTATTTTTCAGGACTTTTAAATTATTCTAATGGTTTTACCAACAGTCAACCGGAAATATTTGTAAATCCATATTAATATACTGAACATTTATTTATTAAATACAATTGTACCTACTTTAATAAAGAAACAGCGAAGTAATGGATCAAACAAATCAAACTATATTTATAAAAAGCTAGAGCATTTTAAAAATTATTTGATGCAAGCATTCAAAAATATTGATTATTTGGTAAATAAATATCTCTTTTTTTACTGAATAGGTACTGGCTCTATATATTAATGGTTGTCATGATTTAAGATAGTGTTATCTTATATCGTGATGATTGTTCACAATTATTCCACAATAATACAATAAAAATTATAAAATTACAATGACATTAGGTACTATAAAAATACATTTTCAATTTTGATATCAACATCAAATATCAATATAAATTATCAAACATGGCTGGCGATACCACTATCATATAAAGAGTCTTGATTTTACTAAAAATCTTAGATCACATATTGTATAATATGATCTAAGCAGAAAATGTTGTGAAAATTACAGTGTATTCTTCTTACCATAATTTGTATTGTGAATTTTGTTATTTCACAAACCATTTTACCAGCTATATCATCGGACAGCTTACGATCAACATTCAACACATTATGATATAATTTATTGAGTCTTTCTTTTATAACGATTTAAAGTAATAATAAAAAAAGGCCTTGTTAGGCAGAAAGGGCGGACTCCCCCCAGAATCCCTCTCCTAAATACCCCACTAATCGTATGATAGTGAATTTATTAAAATATTCCATTTTTGGGAATTTTCAAATACCTATACTACCTTAAGGCTATAAGGACCATATTTTCAAATATTTATATTTTATAATATACCATTTAAAGAGTTTAAAAATTTGAATAAATAGGTAGCGTATGAGTTATTAAAATGTATATACTAATATACCTACTAATCTAAGAATAATATAATTCTTAACATTTTTTTTTAAAAATATAAAATATATCTAACAAATATATTAATAATTTCTTATTATACTCGGAACATTAAAAAAAATATAAAATGGTAATAGATTAATACAAATAAATAATTACTACCTACAATCTTCAGAAAATCATAGACCCCAAACCCCATGTATTTCAAACCTATTATCTTTAGTGCAAAAAAATAAATTACTCGAAAACTATTCCTTCAAATGTCGATTTAGATATTATATCAACATTTTCAAATTCATCTATTTAACATTTTCCAAGAAAAAGTGTGTTTCTCATTTGATTAAGTATAACATTTTTTTCAACCTAATCGTTTAAAATTATACATTAATATTATACATTTCTGGATAAAAAATAAAAACTCCTAAAAATCTAAAATGCGTTTTCGATAATATTTTACCATTAATTATGAAATACCATGGGGAGCAATTTTTAACATTTGTATGCCCTAGCTATGTGGGCGTTGCTTAACTTTTAGAGGGGGGGGGGGGGTCGTTATTTATTTTAATACATATATTGATATTTATTGATTTTTTCTGCATCATATTAACTTTAAACGTCTAGAGACTAGAGTGCGTAATTTATTGTTTATAAACGGTTAATACCTACCTATGTTTACGCATTTGTAATGTTACTTTAGCCGGACTAACTCCGTGCAATTATTTATTAACTTGTTCAGTTGTCCACCTTTTTACCCACTAGTTTGTGCATCGCAGGGTTTTTTTTTGTGTGCAGTGAGAAAAGTAATTGTGCAGTGAAAATTGTTACTTTGTGCAGTGCAAAAAAAGAATTTCAGGATGATATATTTTATTGTATATTATAAAACAATAATTTAGTAAACTTCAAAATAAAAAAATAAATGTTTTTATTAAAATTAAAAATTGTTTATGTTACCTATTCATAATTATACTATTTTTTTTTTAAATAAAAAAAAAATCTGCCACCTTTAAGCACATGCTTGTGGGTGGTAGACAGTTATATAATATAATAATTAATATGAACAATTTAATTATAAATAAGAAAAGTTGACAAGGACTGAATAACCAATCTATACAATTAGAATCCTTATAAACTAAATTTAAATTACAACAGTTAAATATAATCTGAAATCTTTCAAGTATTAAAAATAACCAAATCGGAATTTCTTTTTCATTTCTATAGTTATACGATTTCCTTCTGTATAGAATATGTCCCTTTTTATATTTACTGGCGTTGAGTCGTAGTTTTTGGACCTAGATAATCTATGAATTTTTGACCAAACGCTTTTCTAAAATACTCCATTTTGACATCTAATGCCCTATTTTCTTTTTTAATAACCTTATTTATATCCAGAAAGGATTCAAAGTTTATAACTATATATACAATAGTTATTTTTTTATACACAGATTCAAATGGTAACACATCTAATATCTTAAAGTTTTCTTTAGTTAAACCAATTAAAGTATTTTTATTTAAACATATACTAACAAATTTTCTTTGTAAAAGTTGTAGTGGTCTAGACGCATTTTGATTCAGTAAAAATTATCATTTTTACTATTATTTCATATTTGATGTAAAAGTATATTACAAAAATTATAAAGAAATTAGGTACCTATAGTGGCTAGTCAATTGATTGTTTTTATTTTTATAAACAATTATTATTACAAATTACCCATTTCAAGTAAATATTATTTAGTACCTAAGTATTATTACTTATATTCACAAACAGAGTAGGAATAAGTTTGTGCAGTCAGAAAAAAATCATTAAAAAAAAACCCTGGTGCATCGTGCAAAATATATTATATTGAGTTTGAGTTTTATTTGAATAGAATTTTATTATAGGTAATACAATATCTTTTGTTTCTTACAACGATTCACGTTAATAGACAACAATTATGTACTCCTCATCCACAAACATATTACAGATACAAGCGATAATTTACCATCGTTTTACGCGATCCGATTTATTGTACAGCAATAATATTATATCATTGCATAAATATATAGCAACGGTCTCGCACGGGTGCAGATTCTCTATATTATTACTGAACGATTATTATGCGAAAATGTAGTAGGTACCTATTGGCTACTTCATACATACTCGAACAGTATAATATCATGTTATAACAACATGATTTGATTTTCTTGTAATTCCCGCAAATTAAACATTGTTTTCAAAAATCTACCTATAATAATATAAAATATACATACAGGGTGATTCATCAAGCATACTTATCATGTTTTTTTTTTAATAATGAATTTATTAAAATTTTAATTTTCAGAATATTCAAATATACCTATTTAAAGACCGTATTTTCAAATTCTTGAGATATTTTATTCTACTTAAGGAAGTAGTCCTGTGGCGATACAGATTACTGTTTTTCAAACGCGAACCACACTTTTTTAATTGCTAAATTATTAAGTGGATAATTGTTATGAAAATTATTATGTACCTACCTACTTATAGTCAAACATTTGAACGATTAGTTTTTTAGTTATTAAAATGTTTATACTAAGGAATAAGGATAATAGTCCTTAATGGTTTTATAAAAATGTAAAGTAAATAGGTATGATATTGTATCTAGTATAATATATTATACTTGAACCATATTTTCAAACTATAAATACTAAAAGATTATTATCAATAATAATCCATAGCCCCGTTATCATCAATAGTCAATAGGTATACCCGTTATAATGAATCTATATGATCCTTAGTAGGCATCTAAAGTTATAAATACCTCAAAAACTACTCGTTCAAACTTTGATTCCGATACTTCAACATTAAACTTTTCAGAACAATTATCGTCAAAATAATTTACAGTACAAAAGGCGCGTTCTCGTTTGAAAAACACAAGTTTATTGTATCTTGATAGGCCACAGCTATAGGGCACTCCTTGGGTAGTACAAAAAACTCTCAAGAATGCCAAAAAATCAGATTTAATAACTGCGTCGTCGTCGGAAAAAAAGGGTTTAGTATGTTTTTGGTGAAACATCCTGTATTTTATCTTCCGTCTTCGCCGAGAGACCTTGGGCGGTGGTGATCGGTCGTACGTTATAATGCACGACGGGCGTGCGCCGGTCGGTCTCTTCAAGGCAGGACTGCTGCAGTAGAGACATTATTATAATAATATGTGGCCATAATAATAATATAATATCGTAACGACCGAAACAGAATTACGCACTCAAAGAGTAGGAACCGCGACACAGTCCGACAATTTATATTATTGAGCTTCACTTTAATAATATATTATTGCCATTATATGTATATATTGTTTAGACTGTTTAGAGTGTAACATTTCTTGCGAACAGAACGTTTATATTATATTCCTATATTATATCGTAGGTACAAGCTTGCGTAACATATTTTAATGTACATATATGTAATTATGACGTATAGAATATCTATAACAGCACTTGAAACAGATCTCATCGTTTAATGGCTATATAATATAATGATTGCCTACACTCGCATATATATTATTGACTTTGTATTGGATTTACAATTTTGTTTTTGTTCCGTTTTTATGCATCTGACGTCACCTTTAGGAACAGTAAAAATTCGATATTCAAAACTCTGGTAGAAAATGGAATAATAAGTTGGTACTTTTCATGGGGGTTAAAATAAAAAAAATTGCCACGGATTTTCAAAATAATAATAAAAATAAACAAAATCAAAAAAATAAGCACATTTTTACACAAAATCAGTTTTTGACAAAATTGGTTTTGTTTTTCTTTGTTATAATTTAAAAATGTATAACTGCAGGGACTTGACATTTTCACCAAATATTTATATTAGTATTGACTAGATATGATACGAATTTCAAAATATTTTTTATCTTTTTGTCCTATTTATTCTAATTGTTTGAAATTTTCAAATCGTTTTAGTTTTTTTTTTCATGTAATATTACATTTTTGTTTACTAATACAATACAATAAAACTAATACTAATACATTTTCGCAATTTTTGTAAGCATTTTAATTTTTAATTTTTACGAAAATCATCAGTAATGCAAATTTGTAAATTATTTTGAAGTATAAAATTTTTAAAATTATTTATTTATTCACCATATACTTAAAAATCTAATGAGAGATTCGAAGTTTACCTAAGATACTCTATAGTTTACTATATTATATATAGTATATACTTATATATTTGATGCCAATTAAGGTTGGGTTAGTAGGTACTTACATCCTACTACCTAAATCCAAAGAAATGTCCAGTTGTGATACACAAACATGGGCGTCACTGAGTCAAAATTCTGTGGTGGCATCATATAATTATCTACAAAAAATCTTCCATTTAGTTAAAGTAACCGTCGACACTCCTTAGTGACGGCTTTGTATAAGATCATATCCCGTTAATCATATAAACTGTTAAGAAGATTATTGTTTTTAAACATTGTTATGTATCTAATAGTTCAACGGGTGATATGCTATATGATAGAATATACCTATTAAACCTACCTATATAGTAGGTACATTTTACGAAAATACTAGTTTTGAACCTACGTAACACGTCAATATTCTAATTATTTCTGAAGTCAGTTGAATACTGATATAAATGATAATCATCTAAATAAACATTTTAAAATATTGTAATAGGTACTAGGAATATAGATAGGTATAGTTGTCAATAACCGCTATGTTCGCAAATTTATAATTAATGATTATTATTATTTTTATCTTTTATTCTTAGGTTTACCCAGGATTGTTATGTTTAAAACAAGTTTAAAACATGAGTTTGAATTTTGAAACGTCTGTTTAAAAATACGCCAACTGTATGGGTCTATTGGACCGTTGTAGTAATTTGTTTATTGATGGTTAAACGATTAACGAACAATTAATGTTGTTATAAGTATTATATCTATAGGCGGAAATCGAATACTATTACTGGGGGGGGGACTAACTCCTTAAAATTCAATAAAAAAATGTATTGCTTCGCTCAAATTACCAATATTAAAATCGCATTAGTAAATTACCTATACAGATATGTGACAAAACTATTTAGATTTTTGTTTTAATAGGTTTCAGAACCCAAAAATGTACAAATTATTTACTGTTAAGTATCTACTTTGTAGTATATAATTTAATGATACAATTAATTGGTCTGATATATTTTATATTTCATTATTATTATTTACATTTTTTTTAAAATAAGCGTGCTTTATCAGTTTATGACAGTGGTAGATCCGTGATCAATACTAAGGGAGGAAGCAAAAGTGCAAAACAATTTAAAACATCGGTACCTACCTACGTGGGCTACTCATAAGGCTTATGACGGTTTAGAAAAAAACATAATAACCTATGTAAAGATTATATATAATATGCCATTATGGGTATATTTTTGTAATAATTGATAGGTTACAGACTTAGAATCCAGTATTGACTCATTATTATCGTTTCTTGCAGAAACGTATGGTTCATTCGAACATTATACAAAGACCGCTCATGATATTATACGAAATAAACTTGTCATCACTCATCACTTGGCCAAAAATGTATCAAAAGATTTTCCAAGATAGGTTACTTGAAGCTGAATGTTTACACATTAGAGAATTCATTTCAACGCAATAAGGAGAGATGTAGAAATATTTTTCGTGGAGAGAGATATTTCGTGGGGGGATGGAAGTAGAGTAGTACTATTAGTTTCTCAATCACTACGTTTTTCAACAATAAAAAAATTATTTTTCCCTAAATTAAAAACATAAATTTTTATGATTTCTACAACTTCAAAATTACGTTTTAATGTTTTTAATACTTATAATTTTAGACATTCAAGTCTTCGTGATACCACATTACCGTAAATAACCGTAAAACTGTTTTAGGTCATCGCGTATTGGCCCCTGTGTGCATGAGTTCACCTGCAACAACGATTGTTAAATTTGAGCTCAAAATATTCCAACTCCAACTAATCGGTTTGAACTTAACCAGCTGAGCTGCTGGTTTAATATTAATTTAATAATAGTAATAGTATTATATCTACGTCAATAAAATTGCATTTCAGTGAATTTTACTGGACAGATGTGCAAAATATCATTAAAATATTATAACTATTAATGCATTACTGATATATAGAGCAAAATGTCATCCATGGCTGTCAGCGCAGTATATATTATTTCGTAGAACAAGTAAATAATAAAAACGTTCTAAGTGCACTGCAGTGCCCATATTAAAACATATATATATATATATATATACCGGGTGATTCTTTTATCAAACAACACTCATTATTTCAAAGTGTAAATTATTTTAAAAATATTTTTTATCCTTATAATTTTTTAAGTTTTTTACTTTTTTGAATGACAACATAGGGATTTAATTTTATATTCCAAAGCAGAATATTTTTCTTAATATTTTGATACATGAAAATCGAATTTGGGGCGAGTAGCTTATGAGTTAAAAATATTCAAAGTTCAGATGAGCGGAGTGGAGTGGTACGGGGTTACCCCGCGAAATGTTTGT
>NC_042496.1:33103042-33131243 GCF_005508785.2 Acyrthosiphon pisum
TGAATATTTTTAACTCATAAGCTACTCGCCCCAAATTCGATTTTCATGTATCAAAATATTAAGAAAAATATTCTGCTTTGGAATATAAAATTCAATCCCTATGTTGTCATTCAAAAAAGTAAAAAAAATTAAAAAATTATAAGGATAAAAAATATTTTCAAAAAAATTTACACTTTTTGAAATAATGAGTGTTGTTTGATAAAAGAATCACCCTGTATATCATTATATATCTATATGGGCTATAGTCCATAGGCAAGTACTAACATACTAGCTAATACATACCTACTTGATATTTTAACCATTAATAAAAATAAATATGATTTGATTTTTTTCCGTTAGTACCTGTGAGTATAAAATATATAAAATTTATAATTATTAAAATCTAGCGAAATATAACAGATGACTTCATACCAGTTCAAAATCTGTAAAAAAAAAAAAAACAAACGGGAAATAAGTCATTAGAAAATCTATAAGAACACTGAAAAATCTATTAATTAAGAAAAAAATGTTCAAACTTTTATTTTGAGGGTGGTTAGTAGTTATTTATAACAATACTGCTGTTAGTAACTGTTACTACTGTACTAGTAAATTATAATTATATTTTTTTAAAGATTATTTAAGTTTATTGTATTATTATTTATTTATAGATAATAAACCAAAAATGTATCCATTGGTATTTTAAGTATATTGTAAATACACATAATTTATAGAAGGTGAATAAAAGACAACAAGCATAACTATATATGAACGAATCAATAATGCTATATTTTTATAATATTACAGATGATTAATTAAAAATTATTTATATGCTACATAAAAGAACGCATTTATAAACAAAAATATATAGAACATTTTTCCATTATTTAGTGGACATAAAAAAATAATGAAAACTCCATATCAGATAAACTCAAGTTTTTGACAATCTATTTCTTAATAACGTCAATGTTGTCAGCTTTCAATTCCTGTGACTTCGAAGATGCACCTCCGATGGCGACTGTCTCTTGACTTTCAGATCCAATGCTAGCTGACTTTAATAGAGATGATGCGTCAGATGATGCTGAATCAGCGGAGAAAGTGTTGAATGGAGCTGGTGTCGAAGATCCGAAGAAAGATTGTTCACCGAAACTGAATGGAGCCGCGGATGAACCAGCGAAACCATCTTGGACGACGTTTGAGCCAAAGAAACCAGCCGGGCTGGCAGTTGAGCTGTATGCACTTATTGGGCTAGCGGTAGAGCTGTATGAGCTTATTGGGCTAGCTGTAGAGCTGAATAATGCACTTCCAGACGCTGGAGTAGAGCTGTAGAATGCACTGTCAGATGATGGAACAGAGTTGTAGAATGCACTGCCAGAAGATGGGATAGAGCTGTAGAATGCACTTCCGGAACCTTGAGCCAAACCAGATGAGAACGCTTTGTAACCAGATTGGCCAATAAGAGCTTGACTGGATTCATATCCTAAAGCGACCGGCGATTGTTGATAATAGTGGACAGTGGCGAAACGTTGAACTGGAGCAGCAACCTGGACTGGGACCTTAACTTCAACTGGAACTTGGACTGGGTATGGAACTCTCTTTTCTACTGGATATGGGACGGGTCTGTCCACAGATACTGGAACCTTAACTTCCACTGGAACTGGAACATTAACTGGAACTTCGTACCTTACTGGATAGGGAACCCTCTTTTCAACGGCATATGGGACTAATTTTTCTACTGGGTATGGCACTTTTTTTTCTACGGCGTATGGCACTGGCTTTTCGACAGCAACTGGGTATGGCACTGGTTTTTCCACGGGGTAAGGTCTGTCAACATTTACTCTCACTGGGTAAGGCACGGGTTTTTCAACTGCGTATGGGACGGGTTTCTCGACTGGAACAGGAACTGCGTACGGCCTGTCGACTGGGACTTTCACTTCATAAGGTACTGGCTTTTCAACTGGGTACGGCACTCTCTTTTCAACTTCGACTGGATATGGCTGAGGAACGTTAATTGGACGGTCTACATTAACTTGCACTGCGTATGGCACGTGTTTTTCTACAGTGACCGTGTATGGGTGTGGTACACGAACGTAAACGGGGTATGGCACTCTCTTTTCAACTTGGACGTAGTATGGAACTGGAACTTCCTTATGGATGGTAACTTCATGGTGGGGAGCAGGGGCGTTAGCTACAGCTGGAACTTCAACCGCATCGCGGCTAATTGAGTCAGACTTGATGATTGTTCCTTGAGAGTAAGACGGGGCAAAACCTGAATAGTATGATCCATATGATGTAGCAAAAGCTGGTGACCTATTTAAAAGAACCGCTTCTGGGTTAGATGAACCAACAGGCGAAGCTCCACCTGCTAAAATTGAAGCCGGGGTGGAAGAATATGCAAAGCTTGCGTCCGATAGTGCGGCACCTGATACGAAAGGTGCTGGTGTAGACGAACCAATTAGAGCAGCAGGTGTAGATGAACCAATTAGAGCAGCTGGGGTGGAAGATCCGAAAGATCCATCGTAGAATGGAGCAGGTGTGGAAGATCCAATGAATGATGCTGCATCGAAAGATTGAGCTGCGGCTGCGTTGGAGTAAGCATTTGACGCAAAAGAGTTACCGAATGCGAACGGAGCTGGTGTGGAGCTGTAAGAAACGGATTTGAATGGTGAAGCAGTGGACGAGAAGGAGCTGCCAAACGCAAATGGAGCTGGAGTTGACGAGCCAAAAGTTTTGGCACCGAATGAGAATGATGGGTTGAATAAGGTGTCTCTTTTCTTTTCATTCTTATTTACCGGTTTGACGTCCGCAAACGCGGTGGACACAACTAGGAGTCCTAGAAAAGCTACTTGGATCTGAAAAAAAAAAGAAACCATAATTAAAATCATACACTAATAATTATTTTTGTATAATAAAATATAAAACTGAGATGGAAAATCCAATTTTTCGAATATGTGATTATGATTTTAATATTATTAAAAGCGGATAAGCCACCCTAAAATAATTGGTTCAATCTATAATCTAAAATTTTCTTGAATCGTCAAATTCGGTCGAATATTTTTTGATTTTATAGACCTCAACCACAGCTCGACTTGTATATAAAAGCTATTCCTCAATTTTTCATTAATATAGAATAGCTTTATTAGCCTAAAATCTAAATAACAAAATATAGAAAATCATAACCAATCATAATAAATGTTTTATTGTCTATTAGCAATGGCATCCCTACATGGCTACATATAAACCAAAAAATATTCGATTTTCGTGAGCTGAAACAAAATTCCTGTGTTACGCGTGATCCATCCTATAATAAAGTACATGGGTTAAAAATGAAACTACAAACTTTCTCCGAGTCTCACGTTGTCTATTGATATAAATTTTATTGAAAACGATCCAGTAGTTTTTGAGGTTTTAGATGACAATGAATTCTTTCATTTTTAATAATATTTAAATTATTTAAGAAAAAATAATTGAAATATAATACAACTATTTGTACAACTACAGTTATTCTATTAATTAACTAACCAAATATAATGATTAAGTGTATAATTTATTATAATAAATTATAATAAAACTATGTATATTATAGTATATATATTAAACATTTTTAAACGTTTCAACATTTTTCAACTAATAACCAAAATAATTTAAAGCATATCATAATAATAACAAATATATTTGTGTAAAATATATTGTTTTTAGTAATTTTTATTCTGGTTTTGTCCTAACAACAAGTAAGTATATAGCCATCTAGTTAATACAATAATACATACTTATAGTTATTTCTATGCAAGTGCAATTTATAATATTGTGAATAATTTTTATAATATATTTTAATAATTTTATTATTAATTAGTAATTTTAAAAGCTTATCATTTTTATGTGTCTTTAAGTTATAATCATGTGATAAATACCAATGAAATCAGTACCTAATATTACAATATTAACAACTGAACAAAATGATGGGTTCAAAGATTAAAAAATGTAATATTAGTGTACTGTATTTTTAGCGTACCTATGTTATAAATACTTTATTTCTAACTATTACATTTTTAAAGTTCATACTCACAGATTTTAACAATAATTATAACGGAAGAATAGTGAAAAAGTTAAAAAAAATAAATAGATATCTGTACAGCATTTATTATTATATGTAGTAGAATTTAGGTAATTTTAAATACCGTGACGATGTTTAAATGTTAAGATTTATTAACTAACAAATAAGTGTAGAAGTGTAAGAAATACTCGGATACGATAAGTTATGTTAAGTACCTATATTATAGGTTCTATTATATTGTGATATTATAATTTTTAAATTAATTAAATCATTATTGGATATCTGTAAATGGTTGTATGTTATTTTATATTTTTAGTTAGATTTTCAATATAGTTTAAGACACGAGTCGTTCAGCTGTAGAAGTATGATACTATATGCGATAGGTATAAGTATAAAACAAAAATATTATGTCTCGTTGGTTCTCACCATAGCACCGGACGCCATAATGCTTGCAGTCGCTTCTGCCTTGTTGTCTGCTGCTTCTGCCTTGCTGCCTGTTGTTGGTACTGTTCAGCTCTGCAGCTACCAATTGACTGGATACTTTACTCAACGATGGCATTTGCTATATATACACTAGCGGGCACTACAGTCCGATGGATGGTCTACGGTCAAAAATATTGTCAAAAACCAGTAATCCGGGATGGGAGAATTTTTTATGGACATCTGAAAAAAACACCTTCCATCGATAAATGTTCGAAAACCGTTCCAAGGTTTTTTTTTTTTTATTACGATTTTTTTTCAACATATTATTAAAATATGTAGGTAATTGGTTTTAATTCGTATTATAATATGACGATTTTATTAAAATTGTTGTTTCTATAGGTATGTGTTTTTTTTTTGTTTAGTCTTCTTATGTCCGAGAACCGGTTGTCCGTCTGCTCATCCGAGGGTTGCATAACCGTAATATTACATATATTATGATGTGGATTCTGCAAAATCGGCGACCTTCGGCCACTAAAATGTATTCCGTTCCACATATCCATCGACTCGCAGACATTCGCTCCTTTATTATTATTATTGTCACTGCGGTGTCGTATGATAGGAGGTAAAGAGGTGTGCACGGTAAATGGTAATCATGGTTCACGATGATGATACTGGATGCGAAACAGGCCAAATTGAATTCATTTTTTTTTTACTGCATTCGTTTTATAAAATATTATTATTTAAAATTATGGAGATATCAAATTTACATAATGTAAATGTTGGTTCTTTACAACATAAACGTTATTATATTATTATATATTTGATGGGCAATACGTGTGCAATACGAGTTTCAATTTAAAAATACAATTTGTAGCTACATTAATATGCAGTTTATTTCATGTTTTTACTTTCATTATTTTATTAGGTAGATACCTATATAAAATCACACGATTATAGACATAGGTATTAAAAGCAATATAGGCAATGATTTTAATCGTAAAATTATCAAAATCTAATTAAAAAATCGGTCAGTTTTGATTTATTTTGATTATCTTTTACTCTAAAAATGACTAGATATAATTTTAATATTAGGTAATTAAAAATAATAAATTAATATTTTTTAAAACTTGATGTAAAAACAGTACAATATGTGTGTACTTTTGAAGCCTGTACCTATCAAGTACCAAACGTAATGTACTATGATGTATTATAGCATTATTATATTTATTTGTTAGTTGACAACAAAGTTTTGTATCACAATTTAAACCGACTTTTATAAAATAATCATAATTTATAACAAACGCGTTTGTATACGCGTGTACATTTCAAATTAAATTAAAAAATATTAACCTTATTATTGATAAGTATAAAACTCTTAAAAACCATTTAGGGATTAATGAAAACATAAACGTTTTAGCTACCTATTTAAGTTTTATGTTTAAGTATACCTTTAATCATTGTGTTTGATAGTGATCATATCGTAATATGTATGGCAGATTTTACCTCATATAATTATATAATACTATTTCATAGGATGTATTTACATATTATTATATATGAAAATAAATTAAAAATACATTCAATACCTATCATTATTTCAAAACTAATTTAAAATTAATTTTTAGTACCTATTACATTGTTTTAGATTCTGAGTGGAGTTATGATGATATTATAAATGGTTTAATTTTCTTTAAATTTTTCAAACTATTTTTATTTATAGAGGTGTGGAATGTTCGATTTTCAAGTTTTTTTTCAATAATCGTCGATAAACAATTTTTCGTTCGGTCAAAAAGTTTAAAATTGTAATACAAGATTCACCATAAGTTTTTCTACCTTAAACAAAAAAAGTTTACTGAAAAGTCACATTAAATTTTTATGAGCGTTTGAAGTTCAAACATTTTACGACATTAGATATACGATAAACGATTTTTCATCGAATGATTTTCTTATTTTGTTGTAATTCATAAACGAATATAAGTTATAATCGTAGATATTTAAAATTTCACCAAATTTTTAGGTATATTATGATTTGGTATAATCAATTTGTTTTAGTTTTTTTTTCTATATAGGTAGATATATCATAGAAGTTCAAATTTTAACAAAATTCGTCAAAATCACGAACATTTGCAAATAATCGTGTAGTTAAAAAATTATAAAAAGTTGCAATTAAATTTATAACGAAAAAGTTTTTGATTTGTAGTAAATAGTAATTTTAACATATTAAAATATTTCAGTAAATTACACTAATAAAAATATTGGTCCAAAATTAATTTATCATTTGGGACCTAATATTTTCAGCTCAATACCGTTCAATATAAAAAATATATAAGATTTAACCATTATCACAAAATAACTGTTTTTAATTGGCTTCTACAATAACTATAATTTTAGCTGTTATGAAATATTATATCTTTATATATTTTACTATTAATTTATCCACTTGTATTTAAATTTTTAGTAATTTATAAATGTTATTATTTCCTTTTGTCTTTACACTGTAGGTAGGTACCTATATGTTATATGAATATGTATAAAAATAAATGTATAATTAATAATTTATAATAATATGTAACTCTCTACTTCCAAGACAAGCTCTGCAGCTCAAAGGAATTAGATATAACAATAAACTTGTTTCTTTCAATAAATAAATAAAGTTTTCTAGTAGGTACAAGTTGTTTATCCGGAAACCAAAAAACGTAATAAATATTTAAACACAAATTATTTATACGGCCATTTGAAGGTTAAATTTGGACAAAACTAAATATATAGGTACACATATTGTTATACGAAGAAGAACAATTTTAATATTTTGTTGAAATTCTGATAATTTAAAAAAATGTTGTCTGACACTTAATGGTAGAAAAAATGTTCCATCATATATTTCAAGGGTAGTTTGATACCAATTTTGGAATTAATTTAGATAGGATAAAGATACGATGATTTTATCTAGATAAGGTGTACAAATAAATTTATTTAACTATGTTTAGCTATTGCAGAACTCTGGCCGTAACACACAATATTATACTGCCTACTCTCTGCGACTCTATCTAAGTAAAAAGTACTAAGTAATAATAATACACAAATACTCATTAAATAATAACATTAATAATAAATAATATAAACACCACCGTGAAAAAAAATTCATCTGGCTACACCTCTGAAGGTGAATTATTGAATACTTATTTTTCCCAAGAGGGGTGTTTTTTCCCTCCCCCTTAGATCCGTGACAGGCGTATAATATGTGGATAAATTAGTAATTACTTAGGTCTCCTATACAATTAGATTTAATATTTATTACTAAGAGATATTTATAAATTATAATACATTAGTAGGTACAATTACTATGATAATAATAAAATGGTAATAATTTGATTAATTTTTTTTGTCCTACCCACTAGCCAGAATGTTTTTTTTTTATAATACAATTGATATTATATCATTGAATTCAAGTTTTATACAATCCTTTATACATTGACCCACTTGTAGCCTACTGTACAGCGGGCGACATCCACTTACCCGCTTTTTTTTTTACCCCAATTACCATTATAGGACACATCAATATATAATGTGTTAAGATATGTATTATACAATATAGACTTATTACTTCTTTATAGGTCTATGGTATTATAATATTATATTAAATTTTTATGTCGAAAGTATCAAGTATGACATCCATTGTTCAAATTAAACCCCGATTCGTGAAGTTTTGTTCAAAAATATATCAAAGTATATTATTCCTAGACTCTAGGTATTATATTATCATGGAGAAAAACGGTATTTCTCATAAAACAAAATATGGGAATGTTTGACGTTGAGTCACTTTGAAATTATCATCCTGCTAATATATCTTATAAATAGGTATTTGCCGTATTAGATAAATGTAACCGTACAATAAATAATAATATTATATTGTACAGGGCGATTCCCAAAGTAAAGTTAGAATTTTGGTATTTTAAATATACTTATACAAAGAGCATATTTTCAAATTCTAGAGAATTTGTCGTACTGTATAGTGTATTACTTAAATCCCTTAAGTCTCGTTGAGATGCTAAACGATTTTCTAATGAGAATATCTTTTTAGAATGTAAATCATTTAGTGAATAATTTTTCTTTGAATGTTGACGTATCGAAATTAAAATCCAAACGAGTAGTTTTTTACTTATTTAACTTTGCGTAGGCACCTACTATAATGATAATAGGTCTGGAAGATACGGGGGCTATGGTGGTTAGACAATAATTGTAATAGTTAGTATTAATCCATCAACAAGAGGTATAAATGTATAATAAATACTAGATCCAATATATTTAATCAATTTCACATTTTTTTAAAACCATTTTTAATAGGACTGTTTATCCATAGTAAAAATTTAAGAACTGACAAACAACCAACCTACTCGTTTGAATTTTGATTTAGATATGACAAAATTGTCAAAAAAGTTTCTGCTAAATAATAAACAATAGAAAAAGAGGTTCTTTTTTGAAAAATATAAAGGGCATTCCTTAATAGTATACAAAAAACTTGAGAATTTTCAGACATGTATATTTGGTCTTAAATTATAATATATTTAAAAATTCTAAAATCAAAAATATTTAAAGAACTGCATTATTGAAGAAGAAAAGTGGATGAGTATGTTTGGTGAATCATCCTGTATATGTATCCTTCACATTGTGGTTGCTAAGCTCCTGTGCAATACTCCTGGACACGTGGCTGGAATTATATTAGCCCGTCATCAGTGTAGAACGTTTATATACAGGTTATGTAATAGAAATGTTCCAAAATTTCATTCTGAACCTTAATTTATTATAGGCTATCGTGGGTCGAACCATCTTATATTATGGAAACGGGCAGGTGGTATTTTGCGCCAATTTTAGTACTTGTAATTTGTGCGACCAATAAGTGCATTTAATTGCGTACCTAATCTACGCCAAAATATAAAAAACAACATGTAATTTTCGCCAAATCTATAAATAGGATAATAGGTATTAATTTTGGTAATTTGTGCTACTAAAGAAAATGGTATATAACTCACATCAGTAATTCTTATAACACATGAGACATGAATAAATAACATGAACATATGTTCACATGATGACTATTTTAAATAAATTACTCTTGACTTTTACATGACTTATTATTATAACTGAAATATCTATTACTCATTAATACACAAAATAGGTACGAACAGCTCCAACAGCAGTGGCGTACACTGGAGAGTTTAAAGCTAGCAGTTGCTATTCCTGATTTTTTTTGTGGGTGGGTGGGTAGACCCTTTGGTCTCAAAATATTGACATCATAAAAATTCTACTACGTATAAAAATATTAAAAATAATCGAACTATTGAAGAATTATAGGCTATATCCATTAGTCTATTGGCCAATATAGAGGTAACTGATATGCTACAGCCCTATTTATTTTTAGGGTGCGCAATGGCTCCAATTACAATTACCTAGCTCAAGGTTTTTTTCTTTTTGAACATTTTAATAATACTCTTGAAATGTATCTATTAAAATTAACATGATTGAGGAATGATTTAAAATATACATATTGCCATATTTGTGGGCTTAAAAAAAAAGTGACACAATTTGCGATTTTTATAAGGCGAAAACCGGCGCAAATTACAATTTTTTCGAGTACGAAATTGTGCATGATTACATAATACTCTTTTATTAAGTTATATATCATGCAAATCATAACCTTAAAAAGTGGCGCAAATTACCAAAGTTAATTTTTAAATGTAGAGCAAATCAATAAATTTTTTTTTTGGTTGTTAAATTAGTAATTACATACGTCCGGTTTATGTGATCGTTATAATGTATAATACATATGACATGCAATTTTTTCCTAAATTTTCCGTGAATTTCTTAGGAAAATTGCGAAAATGTGAAGTCGTTGCAAGAGGAGGAACAAAAAGTGCACAAACACCGACCTCGGACTTTTTCAGTGTACCTACAGTGTATAACATAGAATATTCTTTTGTCCTTCCCAGTCTGAGCGGGTTATTCCTTGTCGGGATATTTTCAAAGATTTAAAAACCTAACACAAAGTTTGTAATGTAATAATAGATATTATAATAATAATATGTAGTTGTACTATAGTTTTATTAAAAGAATCTCAAAAAATCGTTATTCCAATCGTTTTTTACGAGTGTTTCAAGTTTGAGCAACTTTCCGTAAACACTATATTATTATTTATTATTATAGTATATGTACGAGCTCTATTCAGAATTGTTTTCCGAATGCGATGATTTATTGTTTCTTTCAAACGTACTCACACACATGGTGTAATACTGCTGAAAAAATTTAAAATACAACTCGCAAAACTGTATACCTAAATAACTCGTCTCCGAATCGATATTTTCTTTCACTTCAATTGTATTATAATATCAGTTCTTTCTATTGGTGTACCTACCTAATTATACGATTCAAATTATTAATCTACAAGAGGATGTTAGAGCATTATTTTTTTCTCTTTCTGATCTAAGCGTAACTCTATCTTTAGATCTCTATCTATCGGAGTTAATTTACCTGTTACTATAATAACTTAAAGCTAAGAACATAATCAGACTTTTGCAGTGTTTTTACGTTGGTTTTATTTTACGATATTTCAATTTTTTATTTTCTAGTTGTGGTAGCATGTAAAATAATAATATAATATTAGGAACCAATTCAAAATTGATTAAACGTCGATATATAATTTAAATATTACAAAAAAGTCAGCATACAATCACAAATATAGGTAGTTCTTAAATCGTTAAATAAAGTTATTTCATTTATAACAAGTCAATTCACTCTAATACTATAAGGCTATTATAGCTAACAACACAAGGTTGGTTTTGCTGAACACAAATTTGCTATGTTGTGCGTGTGCGTCAGAGAGAGAAAACAAATAGTGTGCTGAATAATCCTCTTAAGTCTTGACGTTTCAACTCACCGTAGCAATTTATTCAATTATTTTGAATATTTTCCCCGTTCGGAGCTTTATAAAAATTCAAAACTACTGTTGTAGACTGTATATGGTACTTATATACTACAAACTATAAGCTATAAAACCCAAGTCCTGCACAACAGCAGTCAATCGTAGCTTCGGAACTATGCGCAACAAAACCATCAAAGCATGCGCCTAACGCATTTCTTTGTCCATTATTATCGACGTCTATAGGTTTTACCGCGTTCGTGGTAACCATAATCAGTAACCTTATACCACCGGGTCCGTTGCAGCATGCGTACCTTAATCCAAACCAACCTGTACCGCCACCGCCATACGTTGAATTCGGTCAGGCCTTTTCACTTCAGGGCTTGGATTTTGTAGCAAATGCTTTTTTTTCAGTTTTTTTTCAGACTACAAAACAATTATGACATAGGGTTATGACATTTGATGCTTGATAAGAATGTAAATAAACGTATAAAGGCGTACACTATACGTCGATACATTAATTCTCATAATCAACTATGATTATACTAATGAGTCAACCAACAAGATACCCAAAGGTATTTTTCTTTTTTATTCATAACTTTGTTTCAAGATTGTTTCTTTTTATTAACACTGATAATATTTAAATTTTTTATACGTAGTTCTACTTTTCAGTACCTACCTATAGCGTTTCGTTTAAAAGTGGAATTAAAAAATCTTTTTATTCCATCGGGTGTTTATGATGCTTTTTAAAAAACTTTCTAATATAATATCCTCGACCGATACGGTTTGCAAACTAAATTTTTATTTGTTCGAAATGAATTTATCCCGTTTATTGTTCAAGAACGGTATTGGAGCGCGCATAAACTTGTACAACAACAGGTATCTAACGATAGTATTGAAAACGATTTACCTGGTTGGGTACTTACACTCTGTTTATTGTGTCCGGGAACATTTTTTTTACAGCTTTGTATAGTGTATAGAAGACTAGGTCAAAGTATAGTGTAAGTAAGTACCACTACTGTGCTTGTACTGTTGCAGGTTTTACCAATTATTTGTTTTATGGGAAAACTTAAAACTTTGATGTACATTTTTCGTAAAAAAATCTCTATTATATGTGTCTAGTCCCATAAAAACTGTATAGGTTGTTTCCGTTGTTCGGTCGTATACGTTTTACGCGTAGGTAGTAAAATCTCCAGTGTATAGTGCGACAGTCGTAAAAGAAAACCAATAAGAATAATATAGGAACCATCTCGGCGATAAAAATATCCAACAACCCATTAGTGTTGTAGTTGCATTCAATGGTAGGACTTAGTTTAAATGTTCCTGCGGATTATTGTACTTATATATATTATAAAGTTGTATGGTTGTATATAGTCCAAACGTCGTATAAACTCTGTAATATATGACGAAAATCTAAGTAGGTAATGGTTTTGTGTATATACTAACTGTCGAAATTACTGCACAAACTTAGTATATTTATTATATAAAATAATATGTTTAATTATATTGTTGTAATGTTTTTACATTTTATTTAAATTAAAATGCGACGGGAGGATACATTTGTTTGGAGGATGAAATCCTATATTTTATTCGTTGTATACAAACTGAAAACGTACTATAGGTAAACGATTTTATTCTAGCACGAGAGTTTTTATACACATATTTTGGTCTACGACTGAAAAAGGAGTGATAAATAATATACATACAATAGTTGCGTTCAGAAAGTAATTAAACGGAGAGTTTCTGGGTTAGCCATATTATATCATATTAAAATGTTTTAAAATGTTAAGTGCTCGTAATAAAATATGTATGAATAAATATTTTCCAAGCGTATAGTGTATATTGACGAATATAATAATATATTAATAGATATTTTAGTGTTTAATAACTATGATAAAAGTTTGTAACCTTCTGTTAATATTTAATAATGTATATAATTCGGCATAATTTTATGAACTTGATAAAATACAAACAGACATTTTACTCAGATTTTTTTATTTTTACTTTTTCGTAGATATGCAATGATTTATTATTGAATTAAAATTTAGCACACGCATTACAGCGACTTTGGTACCCAATGACGAGGTACAATCGACACTTAACGTATACTGCAAATTTGTAAACTATCCCCTCCCACCTATTTTTCCTGTATATACGTTTTCGGGTAGATACACACATCCAAAAAATGTATTTTTAACTTTCTCTCAACCACCTTAGCTTGGTGAGTATTCTAAAGAGGTAATTATTCGAAATTCTTAATAGTTTTCTAGAAATTTTGGAAAAGAAAAAAAAGAAATTGTTTTTCATTGAGAGCTCGCTGTTGTCTTAAACATTGAATCTAGGCTGTTAATATTGGACTGAAAACGGTAAATTACTCAAGTTCATGTTAACTTTTTTCATATTATTATACTATGTATTTATATTTATTTCTTATATCGTTATGACGTTAAGTTGGTACGGTTTCGGTTTGAATAATCCGACATCAAACCGAAATGTTCAGTTCATGTCTGGTTCGACATACCATTAAAAAGTTCGATTCAAGACCATACCTATTTTTGGGATGGCCCACCACAGTTAAATCACTTCAATTTATGAAATATTTAAATGATTAAATAACAATATTTCATGTTTGGGAAAAAATTAAACAGTATTTAATAGTAATTTATAAAATATAACAATAAATGATTCAGACATATTAATATATTTTTTTATTTTTTATTATTATTATTTATTTATTACGGGCAGTGAACCCAATATAATGTGCAAAAATATATAAATTCAACCTAAGTGGGTGTTACAGTTACCCAACTTTACAAGTAGCAGTTTTATAGAGATAATAGTAATAATACAAAATGTTATCATTGGTTTTATCACTTTAATTATCTTATTCGTATTACTATATTTGTATACATCTGTTATTGGTTTACGACTCATTTGAATTTGTGGTATAGATACTGACACATAATATAAAAATTAATTAATCTACAAAAACTAAAAATCAATAATTGGACTATCAGTTCCACAGTATCCAGTCCGGTCCTGAGATCAAAAGGAAGTTATAATAAGTTAAAATAACTTGACCAGTTTCAGAAACAACTAAACGGTTTATTAACCGTAAAAAAAACTAATAAATATTTATGTCATGTTGAGATGTAACCTAAATCTTTTAAATGTTTGAACTCCAAGGTTTACAATTATTAAATTAAATTGTTATATCATATTAAATTATTCATATTACATAAGAATATAAGATGATATAAACGTATATTCCATGTAAAAGACGTATTACATATACTTATTTTTACGTAAATACCTACACAAAGAGATAGGTATAAGTTGTTAATATGTTATGTATTAAAAAAACCTATATACGAGTACATATTAAGTTTACACTGTAAACTTTATAGTCTTTTAGGGGTGTTACATTTTTTATTTGATTGTAAAATAATTCATGTTGCCTAACTGGGTAAAAAACTAGAGGAGAAGGCTAAACAGTAAACAATATACATAACCTATTTTTTTTACCTAAGTCTTAAAGCAAATTTTATGGTTTGGAAACAAATCATAGGTGCCTTGTACATATATTATCATTAAATAATAATGAGTATAATATCATGTACTTAGAGTTCATAAAAAAATGTGCTTTAATTTATTTGAAAAACATTATATGATGATAATTCTGTAACAATGTAATCAATCACAATTTATGAAATAACATTATTGGGTTATTTTTGTAAACCAGATAATGGGATTATGTTGACAATACGTCAACATAATATTGTACAACGAGAAACGTGAAATAAAATATGTACTTGTATATGTGCAATAATTTGAGAAAAATATACCTATATTAAATGTATTGAATTCTTTCTTTATTTTAGAAGTTTTTAAGATTTCAGTTGTTGGCAAATATAGGGGGTCAAAATAATACATTTTCCCTGTCCCTCTCCTCAAAATTCTACCACTACATATTATGTATGGTCAGTGTTCACGTCTTATGGTCAGTATGACAGTATGTATACCTATTATTATATGACTGAAAATAAACAACATTAATACATACAATCACAGATCATTTTACTGCACTGCGTAAAAGTATAATACCTGCAAAAGAAAAAGTATCAAATATTAAATATTTTTATTACTTATATAATGCATCAAAATAGTAGATAGTAGATACATCAGAACATTGTATATTATCCAACGTAATCAACGTTAATTTCAACCGAAACAACTGTAATTTGAAAGAACGTTCAACGTAATTATATTAAGTATAGGTAATAGAATAGGATTATATTTTTATTTTTATTAACAATAAAAGTTACATACCAAACGATTTCATTGATGAAAATATACAAGACAGTATTTGACTATTATAGGCAAGGGCGTAGAGAGAAACATTTTCTGGGGAAGGTTTAAAGTAATCAACATTTTCATTTATCTTTAGTTTGTTTTTTGAAACCGACATAAACCTGTTGTACAATATTTGGTTGCAAGCTCCATTGTACAGCCAAATAATTTTCTGAAAATTCTACAAATTTTTTTGGTACAAATCAATTGAATGAGCCAAAATATTTTGTACTAAAGAAAAAAAATTGATTCAACGAAAAGAAATGGGTACGAATAAACGGTGGAAGAAGGTTGTCAACTATATTTAAAAAAAATTCACAGAGGGGGGATGGTTGGGGAATGCCTTACGTATTTACTGCAGATTACAGATACATTGTAAATGGTAAAATGTTGTACTAAACCTTTCTTTCAATTAAAAATATTTTTTGATCAAAACTGAAAAATAATATAAAATTATAGTATACTTATATATTAATATATTTACGTGCATTTGAGGTAAGTATTTCATTTCAGACGAGATGTCCATTATAACTTAGGTACTTTATAAACATTATACATGCGTAATACGACCATAATACCATATTGTTATGTAACTATAGTCGAAGGTATTCCATCCTGTTGTATTAAAATATCTGTCAGCGAACGATCCGGACTATAATGTACTACCATAATATTAAAGTGTTGACTAATCATTTTTTTCATCTCTTGGACAGCAATATAATAATATACTTTTTTTTACTAGGATGACGTGCGCGCGTCGGTGATGTGTATAAAATGGGCCGCTGAACTGCAGGCGACCCACATGGTTGGTGCGCATGTCTCCTGACCAAGTTATTTTCTGCAGCAGGACTGCATCATTATAATATATATTCAACCCAATAGAGACCATCATAATAGCCTCACAATACATTTTGTATTGTATAGTATATATTTAATATTAGTAAGAGCCATATAGAGGACATCCAGGGTGTGGCTAATATTTAGGATTATAAAATGTATACAACAAATTTCTTTTTTGATCAAAAAGCCTGAAAATTTAATTTAATGATATTTCTCATGAGTTGTTCATGTAACAGTTTAAAATTATATCGAAAACATAAAAATGGGTACAATATATTTTTATTAGCGTTTAAAGTTCAAACTTTGAGACTAAAATAATTCGAAATGAACACACATTTATTCTATATTTTGTAGTTAAAACTGTAAAACATATTAATATCGAAGACTTGAACATTTAATAAAAGCTCCACTTAATATTTATGTATTACTGTGACAAGACATTTGAAGTTCAAATTTCGATGAAATTGGATATTTAAACGAAAAATTACAATATTTCGCAAAACGATTAAATCATATTGTTGTAATTCAAAAAGATATCAATCTTATAGAGGCTTGGAAAATATTTGTCATTAACCAGGTATTTTATTATGTACTATGAACATTGCACAATGATATTTTCAAAATATTGATAATTTACTGATACTACGAATTTGTTTACGGTATGACAAGTTGTCGATATTGACCTATAAGTTGTTACTTGTTAGTTAAGTACCTAATTAAACAACATAATCCCTTATGTGGTATATAAATGATTTATAATATTATGATAATTATAAGAGGCTGGCAAAATAAAAAAATAAAAATTATTAAAAATAAAAATGCAGATAAGTGGATGTCGCTCTGCTATACAGTAGGTTATAACTTTATAAGTGGGTCATTGTATAATGGGTTTTGTTAGACTTGAATTCAATGATAAAATATCATTGTATAAGAAAAACGATTCTGAGCGGAGACGGTTTGTCAGCCTGGATATTTTATATTGTTATTATTTATTTTATCATGTAAGTTGAATATTAATATTATAATATTATAATTTTTTATTCGTTTCTATGGTGATAAACAAAGCGTTAGAAATTAAAATCCCATATTTATCGTTTTTTCGTAATTTTTCGGTGGTTTTTCCCGTGGAATTAAATAACTATTGAGAAAATCGTAAAATGACCTCTCTAAAGTACCATCTTGATCCAATTTGCTAAAAGATAAGGTACTATAATATGTTGAAATCGAAACACTCCTTCTGGTAGAAATTTTGTACACAGGATATAAAAAGAAAAAAATTAAAAATTAAAAAAAAATAAACACCATTGTAGAACCAATAGCTTCCTCGCTCCGCTTAGAATCCAAAATAAAATCATATTCACCACTAACAAAAATAATTTAAAATAGGTAATAATAAACTTCATGTCTACGGACTAACTAAAGTGGTGTCCCCCGGGCTACTGTAAAATATGACATATACATGACGTTTACTTATTTAAAGTCAAGGGTAACCATATATGAAAAAATGAGACAAAATATGTCGGGTCAACTTTAAAAACAAAATCTCTATAAATTGTGTGCTGATTTTCATGATTTTGAGATATATATTACCTGCTCTATGATGTAAAGGGTCACCTTTCTTGTCGGGGCTCATTACATTATACACTGCAATACGCTACAATTACAATTAGGTACGCAGTCTAATTATTGCTGACAATAAGTGTTCGTCGTCACTCGAAGCTCGTAACACAAAAACTGTTCTTCAAAACTATTAACTTGGTAGGTTTCAATAATTAAATATAAAGCTGCGGTAAAAAAATTAGTATATTGTTTTGTGTGTGTGTGTGTGTGTGTGTGTGTGTGTGTGTGTGTGTGTGTGTGTGTGTGTAGGGTTTCTTTTTTCCCATAATATATTATATAAAAGTATTATAATATGAAAATAACAGGACTACAAAAAAAAAAAAAATACAAAAATTCCGTTCGAAGTTTGTCCTAGTAATGGGACATGAATACATGATGCATAAATAGGGGACTATCTTGTTTTAAACAGGGCGTATGGTCATCCCAATTTTACACCCTTTTTTTATGGCTACACTAGGTATTTAAAAAGCGCATAACAGAAATTACTTATATTAATAATATTTGAAATTTTAAAATATCGGTCCAAACCTGTATAATATATAGTATACATAAATACATAATATAAATTTTGAATTTCTTGAATTTAATAAATTATATTCTACCCGTCCTCGACTTGGACTAAATCTCTGGAATATATAATATTATATTATAATCGATCGCATTTATCTTATTATTATATTATACAAGACACGAATATTATTATTTTCTATTATAGTCTCGACTTTCGTTTGAACCACAATTTATATTCCATGTACATACTACATATACTATAAATTTTAAAGCCAAACTACGTTCTTTGCTCTTCTCAATTCTTTAATCACGTCTTCACTCAACGCCGCTGCAGATTTTCTAACACTTGAAAGTGTTTGTTCAATAAAAAAATGTCAAATAAAAATATTAATTTGCACCACTTTAATATTTTTAATGTTTGTGGTGTTTAATATAATATATTATATAATATTATAAAAAAAAATTATGTATAACCGGTATTGTATAAGTGTGTACAGTCGAACTACCTGCAAACATACCCATCTCCAATTTTTTCTTTTGTAGCTTTTTAGGTAATGAATTTATTTGAACCTCGATTGTTGGAAGTTCAACATTCGATTATCATGAATCTTGATGTATAAAAATACTAAAAAAAAAATTCTGCTTAGGAATATTAAACTAAAAATGTAAATTAAAAAAATTATAATAAACAGTTTTGAAAATATATTATTTTCAAAATGTTGTTTTGCTAAGACATACAATTTTGTTAAAAAAATATATGTAAAAAAGTTTGAACAATAATGAATGTAGATATTTAAATGGATCACTTTGTACCTATACCAATACTACATAATGCGATATCACGATGTTTTACTATCAGGAAATATGTGCATAAATAATTTTAATCGATTTGAGTGAAACATTATTATAAGATGAAATACCTATTATAATATTATAATTAAATTAAAAGTAGTTATTTGATTAATATTTTCACACGTTTTAATAAAAAAAATTGCATTTGACATAGTGGTAGGTACTGTGAAATGACAATGTGACACGAACGCATTAAACAATGAGTTACCTACCTGTAGTTAATTTTTTTATAGTTTTTTCAGAATATTAAAACGTGTCATAAATCATAATATTTTGATAACCTATAATTACTACTTACTGCATGTGATCGAAATTGATTGATGTAAAAAGATAATAAAATTGTACTGCCCACTATAAATTTATTTACTTAATATATTATGTGTCTGCTATAGTAATTATATATAATTTATAATAATATGTTTTACTCTAATTATTACGCAATTATATAATATCTATATATCTTTACCAAAAGAAAAACGCACCCATGTATAAAGCTCAGTTGTGCCGTGAACTTTTTTTTCCTATGAAGAAACCACCTTACATAAGCACCCATACATCGATTTTTTTACATTTTACACTTATCTTTTCACACATTTTAAACCAGGGACTGGAACCTTTTGAATTTATCGGTATCGGTTCCAGTACCGGTTCTCCAAAAATAAAATAACGATTCCGGTTCGGTTCTGGTTCTTTGATGAAAAAAAATAAAGGTACCGGTTCCAAATAATTTAGGTTCCGGTTCCAGATAATTTCGGTACCAAAAAGTATAATAATTTCAAATAGTCAACCAGAATGTGGGTATAATTGAGGTTAGGTTAGGTTAATTGAGGTATGAGAAATATTAGAAAACTCATAATATAGCATAGATACATAGGTTATACACAAAACCGTAATACCTTTAAATATGATAAATAAAATTATTTTATTTTTGAACCTTAAAGTACCTTTTTAATTTCAAAATTCCGGTTCAGTTCCGGTACTTTATAATATTAAAATAAAGGTTTTGGTTCCAGTTCCGGTTCTTAATATTTTAAAGGTTCCGGTTCCAGAACCGGTTCTTTTAGGTTCGGTTCCAGTCCCTGTTTTAAGCGCAGGTCGTATGAGAGTATAAATTATAAACTAGTCTAGCCGTCTAGGTCCTGAAGAATTATGGATGAGTCATTGAGATACCCACTCCTACTGTTGTACGAGGCTGCCGTCTCATAAAATAGCTACTCACGCCGCCAGTGAATTAAAACTGGATACCAGTTTACTAATTAAAATCATATTATAACACAATTTTAAGTTAACCTTATATCTCCGTAGTAGTTCCTGTATAAATTGTATATTTTGGATTTATAATTTATTGTGTTGTATTAAAATGCGTTCCGAAACCCGGAATTTAACATGCTCGCAGAATGAGCTTTCCTTACTTGTTTACTAAATAACGTTAGAATAATAGAATGATATAATAATAATATATTATAGATGATTAAGATGTTTAAAAATATAATAATGATTTCTTCCGTTTTGAGCAATATTAATTAGGTACATCTATTATTATCAACCAATAGCAATAATACCTATGTACAAGATGTTGTCATGTAGCTAAACCATTGTTTTACAATATCTAAGTTTGTCTTACTATATTACCTAAAGGAATGTTTATTATTTAGTTGACAAACAAGTGAAACAGATTTTACTGACAATACATAAAAATATATAATAAGCTAATAAGCATACATACAGAGTGATTAAAAAAAACGTGTGCTCACCCCGTTGGAATTTCTAAGTATACGTCTTTCTCTGGGTAAGCCATGTTTTCAAATACTTATATTTTTCATACCATTTAAGGAGTATCTAGTGGCAGTACAAAATTAATTTTCTTGAGAAACGAACTACAAATTTTCTGAAAACTGAACCATCTGAATAGAGGACAAATTTCAGCGATCGAGAGTGTCCAGTATTTAGAGTTTTCGCTGTATTTAAAACAAGTGTTCAAGGGTATAAAACCCCCCTCCCTTTCGGCTTATTTTTGTCTTATAAAATATATTTTAAAGCAATGAAATTATATTTACCGCTTTATAACGTGGTCTGAGAATAATAACCTCCCTTTTATAAAAGTTGAGTGCTTCGATGATTTAAAATATGCCTATAAACTAACATATTATATTATCCTTGTAAACATTGCAAAATTTAGAATGCGAATAAACGCCTTATTAAAGGATATAAGTGGGATAAGCATGGAAACACCCCGTAAAAAGAATATATTATTATCATCGTGCGGTATCTTGAAAAATATATTTATGCACATAATTTTTCTTTCGCACAAAAAACGCACGCTGTATAAAATATGCATAACGAAATTACGCATTTTATTTTATTTTGAAATGCTTTATTAATTTATAATATAAAAACTTAAATAGGCAACTTTTGTTTTATATAATATGATGTGATATTATATTATACATTTATACACCTAAACCGAAAGCATGTTTAAAATTAATTGTGACTTGCGAGTCTGCTGCACAGTATAGGCGCACCTACCTAAAACATATTCGCATATTATAATACCTACCTACCAATGAGTCTGTATAAGTCTTTCGCGTTGGTCTTTATACACTTGAAAACGTTTGATATTATTATTATTATTATTATTATAAGCTCAGTAAAAGGTTTAATGTCCCGCATTTAAGTTAACACTGCAAACGCCATAAACGCAAAGCAGATTTTAAAGCCTTTTCGTATACTCATAATAATATAATATTATATAGCATCAGGTGGTCAATTACCCCCGAGTTACAACAATTACATTATTATATTTATACGCAACAGGCGGCCCTTCAGAAACGAGCAGATTGATCGATTTCATTCCGAAAGAGTCGTCTGCGCAATATTATTTAACGTCGGCGTGTTTACTTATATGATTTCCCTGTTACAACCTTAAAATCAAATAATGGTTATTACTTATTAGTTATTACTATTTCGGCGTCGAATCAAACATTTTAGACAAATTTATATTTTAAACATAAATGAAAAATATTAATATATATATATAATATAGAATTTTGTAATTTTTGTAAATTGTAATGTATACAAATGAATGTTATATTTTATAGTAATATCAATAATTAATATTTGATACGAAAAAAAATAGACAGAGTTCGTTGGAGCAAACAAGCAAAGTTCACATTTAGATTCATAGATTTATTATAAGATACATAATATATGTACATTATGAATTTTAATATTATAATTATACATTCTCCACCAGAAGAGTTTGACATTATTTATCATATTAAATTATGTACTTGGTATCTGTTTAAATACTACAATGTTATGTTATTCAACGTGTTTAACCGGACTTGAAGTGGATTCATTACATTTTTTATTTAAGGACTTCTGGAACCAGAACAGAACCGGTAAACATTTTTCTCAAGAACAGAAACCGGTGGAATCGGTATCAATAAATCAAAAGGTTCCAAAATACCCTGTACGGTCTTTATCGTGATGCATATTTGTCATGTATATTTAATTTCTTATTCTAAAGCAAAATGTTCTTTGGAGTACTTCAGTGCCTAAAAATTGAATTTCGGACGATTAACTATTATGAGATAATATTATTTAAAGTTCAGATGAGCGGAGCCGAGTGGTACAGAAAAATATTAGTCCACTACTATGTTTATCAAAACATTAAATACTTATAAAGTTATAACTTACTAATACACCACACTTGTCATAAATTTGATTTTTATACATCGAAACAGTACTCCGAATAATATTCTGCTTAGGAATATTACATTACAAAATATGTATCTATATATGTTGTTGCTTAAGAGATTAAAACACTCAAAAAATAATAACGATAAAAATAGTGTAAAATATATTTTTTTCCGGAAATGTCGTTTTATAACGACTTAAAATTATATAAAAGAAACATTTAAAAAAAAACGTAGCCGTTTTCTGAGCACTAATGTCTTACTCCCTCCGTATATTTCGTACGCGTGTTGCGGTTTATATTATAAAAGTGAATTTGTTGATGATATTTATTATTGAGAAAATAAAACACCGAGCCAAAACGTGATGTAAAATAACTTCGAATATGTATAGCGAGTGTTTATTCAACATTTCGGATAATATTGTAATGGTAGGTATATATGTATGCTCTGTATAAATAATTAAAAGTTCAAATTAATGGCGCCACACGTATTGTATATTATAATGTATTATAAGTCGGAGAAGATGATTTTCTATGATAACTGCGGTGTTTGTGTGTAGTTTTTTTTTATATGTATACTGTATTCATATTATATACAGAGTGATTCTCCTGAACTGCTCACCCCCATTTTTATATCTCTAATACATATTTATTCGAAATTCAATTTTGTAATGATTCGAATTTTCAAGTACGCACCAAGTTTGTAGTTTCTAAATGATTAAACGTTGTTTAATCCAACTTTTACGATTTAAAAATTATTTCTTTCTATCTAGGTATATAAACATTATATACATATAACATATATACTAACATTTTATAATTTGGAAAAATTGGAAAAATCGTCCGAGTATAATAAGTATAAATTATAGGTATATATCTATTTTATATTTTTAAGGACAGTTATCCATAGTACCTATATACATTTTAATAACTCGGAAACTATACTAATTTGGATTTAAATTTATATAGGTACATATGAGTTTTTTTAAATAACCTCTTACAATTTACAAAAAAAAAAACGAAGCATTTGAATATATAGTCTTTAAATAGGTATATATTAAAATTACAAAATTATTAAAGTGGAATGGACCGGGATGAGTATGCTTGGGAATATCACCCTGTACAATTTTTCGACAGACAAAACATAATAGAATACCTATATATTATGTGATATAATATAAATATAGGGCATCATGAGTACACATGGCGCCATTTCCTTCGGTAATTTAAAAACTTTTATAATTATTATTATTGTCTCGTGTAATTGGGGTGTAAATAATGTGACGCGCTTAAGTCAACAATAATATTTCATAACGCGTAGTACGCGCATTATCGTACTGTATAATATGTACAGAGGGCGTCACAGTGTTTTCTCACCATACGTTTATCATATTTTTTAAGATTGCACGACAGGCCACTGTACAGTATGTAATAATATTATATAAAGTGATGGACCATGAAAGTCGGTAGCTCATCTAGAACCTATAGGAGTTGGAGGGGTACCCTTAATCTCAGAAATCAAATTATTAAATAGTGTGATTTTTTCGACATTATGATAAAAGACTTAAGTATATACTATATAGACACCAAAACTTATTGGATGCACTTTGGGAACCTCGGTCAAAGTACGCTTCTGAATATTTTATGATATAGTTGGGTGGGTAGGTAGTATATAGACGGTATATAGTAACTACTCAAACCACTTAATATTCTTTATAGGTGATTAAGTACATTTTTGGAATGTCAAACACAAATAAGAAAAAAAACTAACGAGAAAACGGAAATTTTAACGCAAAACTGATTTTAGACATAATCGATTTTGTTGTAATTCTATAACTACCTAATGAATAATCACAGATACTTGGAATTTTTACAAAATATATTTATAGATAAGTAAACTGTACATTTCTAGACATGATACAGTTTTCAAAATATTTTGACACATTTTGTTCAATTTATTTAAAAGACAATAATTGCGATTTTCGAATGTTTTTAGTTTTTATTCGAATTAATATATTATAATATTTAATACAATTGTATGTAAAAAATTATCAATTAAAAAACAACTTTTTGATATAGGTTCGAGCTGATTCTCTTTTACAATGTGATACACTTGTAATACCCATCATTATAAGTTATAACGTGATTTTTTTGTACACCGTACAAGGACACAAGTGAAATAAAAAATATTAAATGGATGTAATATTGAAAATAGTATTTACTAAAGCTACTATTGGACCATTTTTAGAAATTATAAATTTTGGTGGAGCAATATAAATTACTAAAGTTTTCAGACCCCATATCTCCCAAATCTATTATAATATACACCAATTATCCTTAATGCACAAACTTATAAATTATTCAAAAGCTAATCGTTTAAATTTTGATTTAGATACGTCAAAATTGTCAGAAAAAATATAGGTACATTAAATAATTTACTGTGTAGAAAAGCGGGTTGTCATTTGAAAAAAAAAACAGAAGTTTGTACCTCCACATGGCACTTAGAGTTGTATAATAAATCAAGAATTTAAAAATATGGTACATAAAGTTAGATTTTTAAAAACTGCATCATTATTGAAGAAAAAAGGGGAAGAGCACTATATGCTTGGTGAATCACTCTGTATAATATTATCGAATTCGTGTCTGAACAATGGCTATGATACATAAAGAGTAATATAATATATATAAAGTATAAAATAGGATGGCCCACGCCGTATTCGTCCTCGTACACAACTGCATTCTACCAATACATACCACCATGATTAACTGCTTTAACTTCACAATTTACTTAACGATTTTTGTAAAATATATTGTATGGTAACAAATAATTAGTCTTTTAAAATGTTTAAAAGATACATCGATTATCGCTAATGGTACCTATATTTTAGGCACTACGTTCTTGTGAACTCGAAAATAGTGTTTTTTATTTTTAAGTTTATTGGGCAGAAAAAATGTTGTAAATATGAATAGTGTAACAAATGATAGTTAATAAAATAAAATTGCAATTTTCCGACATCGTATTCCAAGAATATTGAATAGATTAAAAATGATTGACACACATGTGATGGAGATAACAAACAAGCGCGATGAAACGCCCAATATCTATTTATTATACAGGACGATTCAACAATTGTGGTATTTCAGTATTTCACCCCATTTTTCTACAATATTGTAGGTAAGTATAATGAATTTTCATTATAATTAAATTCTGATTTTTTAAATTTTTAAGCATTTACCAATATTTAATGACAATTTTTAAAATCCTTATATTTTTATTTTATGCAATTTACGAAGTGCCCATATACCGACTTCTATCTTCAAATGAGAATCACCCATTTCTCTTGCCAATTGTTAGGCGCGTTACCTTTTTATTTTTGACTGACGTCTAAAATGAAATATGATTGAGTAATTTCCGTTGATTATTAATAGCAGGATAATAATCTAAATATGGACTTTATAAGTATATAAATATATAAAAAATCTAAAAACTAAGACTTTGAATAAATTAATTGATGACAGAAAATAAGGGTAAGCGTGTCGGCGAATCACTCTGTATAATACAAAATTCTACACGTCTTGTACTCAAGTGCTCAAGTACGTTGTAATGTACGCCAGTCGTGTGAACATCCTATGATCACACTGATCGAATGTACAATTTTTGGCGTAATACAAAAGTACGCACCAGTCGTGGGAATCCGGCGAATGCGAAATGTCGGTTATTATTGTCATAAATGTAATTTATGCGTCAAGCGCATGCAATACTGCGATAATATTATCATTATATTATATATTTTATACATCAAACCTTCAGTGGACCTTATTTTGTCGCATATTATGCGTTAATTACTGCTATTAAAAATAAATTCGCTCACTCGACCGCCGTCTGTTTCTGGATGCGTCATTTCATAATAATTTCCCTTCTTTATTATATTATGATAATATTATTGTTATTTTTTTTACATTTCTTTCGTACATATAGGTTTTTATTTGTAGTTACTGCCAAATGTTTTCTAATACCACTGAAATATCGATGTGTTCCCTGCAAATGTGATAAATGTGTTTTAGAGTTATTAGATATTTGAATAAATTTTAATAACATGCGTAGGTACATAAATTAAAAATCTGTATTTAATATTTATATAGGTATTTATAGGCAATTGATAATAGTATATGAAATTAATGCTTTATGATTGAAAACGTAAATAAACTACCTATTTGATAAGAAACTTTCTTGCCGTAGATTATGTGGGAATGTGGGATTGGATAGATTACTAATTACTATAAAAAATAAGATATACGCTTTTATAAGATATCCAAAACCATGGTACATATCGATGCGACGATATAAAGTCTTTCTTGTTATGTTCAAATCAATTTTCAAATGAGAAAAACAGTAATTTTATTACGGAAATCGGTAGAGAATTAAAATCTATTGATAGACGGCAAAAAAATTTGATAAATCTTAGGGTTCCAGCGTAGTGCGCCACTTACGAAAGCAGTATCCATGCGTTTCGCGTCTATTGATTAATTTTTAACGGTGAAAATACGCCTTTTCCGAAGACGATCGCTACAACTCATCTCCGAAGTTTATTATTAAGTATATTATACGGTGCCATAGCCAGGGGAAGCGCATCGAGGGAGTGTGCCCACCCAAAGCTGTTTTTATGATCGTCATAAAATAATAGGTGATAAATATTCTACTTGTACAAAAACTAGAGAAAAAAATTAAATGCGTCGCAAAAAATTCATCACTGCTCTATACGCATCACTTGTAGTCAGTATATCATCGTCGATTTGTGTATACGATTTTGTACCTATATATTCAGGGCTTAAGGTGAGAAAAAATTCCAGACTAATGTCTCCATATAATCTTAAGCGTTCCATACATAATTTTACATATAATGTCTAATGTATAAAACCCTAATTTGTTAAAGGGGACGCTTTTTAACCACCAGCCGTGGTAGGG
>NC_042496.1:33131293-33142122 GCF_005508785.2 Acyrthosiphon pisum
GTATATATTAACCTTAACCTAACCTATATAATATTAACACGGTCGCTATTATTTGTTTTCTATAAGTTTTCTTTTGGCCAGCGTTAAGTTTCAATCATTTTTTTTCGTCAGCGTTGGTCAGCGCGTATAACAATATTACTGTGTATGTGTACGAAATTCTTGTTCAGAATAAATTTTCTATTTAAATGCCTACGATGACACGTAAGAATACGTAATTTTTACCAGGGATATGTGTATGCAAAATATATTCCCAGCGTACGTGTTAATATAGAACCTTTAATTGAAAAACCTGCTGCAAAAACGAGACTACTACATTTTCATAAATTCTATAGAAGAAATAAAAAATTGTTTACACTTTGTAAGAAATTCCCAATAAAGAATCTGTTAATATCATTTATTTTTGTACGTGATAACAATTAATGTTAATATATAAAGACAAGATCTGGTAATTTTGTTTCCCAACTACTGAAATTAAATTCCTAAAGTTGATAACTTCTTGAAATCGACTAGTTGTTTCGCCATTTTCAATATATTTTTATTAAAGTATTATAAGACGTTAATTATAAAAACTAATTTTTAATTTAATCAAAACTAATTTTATTTAAGTATAAAAACGTTTTATTGTATTAAATTATTGAAATAAAAAGAGCTGTCTGCTTGTTGCACTCGAATCCAGAATCAAACAACTTTAATGTTTAATGTTACCTATAATTCATTAAAAAATAATCGGAGATCCGTCCGTTTATAGCATCCACTTTTTTTCTTTATATTTTGAGTGATTTTTTCTGGTCATTGCAGCATGCGTTTTAATATAGCTAGGTTTAATTTAATTAATTAATTTAGACATTTTTATTAGCTTATATAAAATATGTAGGAACTCTCTAAACAGAATAGTTTATCCAAACTCGTCAGATTGATATAGTCGCTTTAATATTTTGCCAATATTCCGTCTGCGTCTCGTGATAAGGACATACGGTTGTATAGTAGGTAGGTACTAGATACCTATATTATATTAGAAATACTAATACTTGGTATAGGAGGAGTGTATGTTTATGATGACAAGAGAAAAATGTTCAAATTGACTGTAATCCAAATATTATATTGTTTATAAAGTGACACAAAAATCGATAGTGATAAAAAGTTATTTGGATACATTTTCTGAAAAAAAATAATTTAAAAAAAAATACATTCTTACAGTTAGAATATAATATCATTAATAATAATATTTAACTATATAATTATATAATACTATTTCAAAAAACAATAATTAATTGTCGTACAACCTTTTGTTAGGTAACCAGTCAAATTTTCGAGCTACCATGTGATACGCGCAGTGGCGGCTATCCAACGGTCTATACGCTTTTAAATTTGAAAGTCAGTAGGTCAGAATAATGTATTACAAATTAAAATATTACAGTTAAATACATATGTTGTGTAACATTCATACATTACATCGATGCGTCCTCTAATTACTTATGGAGCTTCAGATACTCAGTCGTTAACAAAAAATGATGAAAGAAAACTCTCAGTTTTGGAAAGAAAAATACTACGGAAGATTTATGAATCTATAAAGGACGCAGAGGACACGCTAAGTGATGAGTAGAGAATAAGTAAGAATGATGAATTAGAAAAACTCTTTCATGAACCGAATACACTCGAAACGATAAGGAACAAAAGATTACCAGTGGGCTGGGCACGCTTGGCGTATAGTCAAAATCGACTCATATACGTATCATAAAATAATGCTGGGAAAAATCCAATTGGAAATATACCGATTGGAAGATCAAGCATGATTATGGATGGATGTAATAGGGAAAGATTTAAGAGCGTTAAATTGAAAGGTACAAACATCGGATACTGGGAAAACTGGAAGCAACGTAGCTGTAGGCAGAATAGTCTTATAGTAGCCGATTTACCTAAGAAAAAGAATTACAATATACAAACTTTCTACAAACACCACGCTGAACCCTCTGGATAGCAGACAAATTAATTTGAGCGACTCAGAGTGTCCGGTATTTAGAGGTTTCACTGTATTATGTAATAATATGACGAGCGAACGTGAACAAGAAAAGTTAGATATTGTTATTTCTCTATCACGACACGCTGTGATGATGTGTATTATTATGTACGTATAAATACATAACATGGGTATTAACATAACACAGCTACGGGGGTGGGTGTATTTTTTTAAAGTAACTTTTCTTGATAAGACGTAACCGTCTCTACAGGTGATATGTGTATATTATTTTTTTAAAGTAAATGTAGGTATATAAGCAAAATTGTATGACCGGCATTGTAAGCCGCGGGGGATTTGCCCCCACATAGGAGAAAGGCGAAGAAGCAATACCTCGGGAGTAAAAAAGTCAATTTTTTAGGAAATACATTGATGCGAATAAGGAAAAAAATAAAAAATAAATAGAATATACTATTATGATAGTACTACAAGTCAAAATTATCATTAGAATATTTGTGTCAAACATTGACAACCAATACTAAAATAGAGTTTTAATCTTGAGTTGATACCTAATATCTTTAAAAATAATGATAGCTATTTATGTGCGATATAGTTATTAAACGGTATACCTACATCTAAATATCGTATTTTTTTGATTTGTCAGGTATTGTCGTCGACGATCATTATAATTTATACAACATAAAATATAGGTACATTTTATCGACTGGGCGTGCGCGTGTATTATAATTTATAACATATAACAATAATATAGGTACGATATTTCGTTTGTAATATATAAATATTATATTATATTATATATTGCGCGGAATGATGTGTATAATAATAATAATAATAATAATAATAATGGTGATAGTAATAATAATAATAACGATTATAAAATAATAATAATTTTAAGACGACGATGGTATAATAAATTACTATTAGATTATTATTATATTAAGGCTCGTATGTTCATGCATTTACGTTTTTTGCTACATAATATTGGAATACGTGCTGAGTGCGGTACATATCTGTTTCACAACTACAGTGTAATAAAAATATAAATTTTAATAATGTATATCTATGTATATTTTGGGTGATTTTCGATACAGTTGATTTTTTTCAGGAGCATTAGCATGTTAATTATGTGCACATAATATTATTTCTTATATATTTAATTTAGATTCGTTTAGGTTTGTTTTTATCCTTGCATGACTACTGTATATGAGTATTTTTAGTTTACGGAAAGACAATAATGTCAACGATTGAAAATAAGAAATTTCTATTTCTTGTTATTTCAGAATTTGCTATAGGTTTTCTTTTATCACTCATATTAATATTTAAGGGCATAATATAGTATTTTATTTTTAGTGAATATAAATGCATATATTTCGGAACTTTTTAGTGCACAAGTACACGCAGCTTATATTACTTGTGCGCGCTTTTTGTTGTTTTTCGTACACGAACTTATACGAGCCCAGGATTAACAATAATAACATTACGTAAAACTACCGATCGGCCGCCGCGCGTGTCAGACGACTTTGGTGGTACCGGCCACATCCAGTTTCTTCTTCATGGCCTCCAGTTCCTTGATGTCGGACACGGTGGACTCACATTTGTACACGACCAGGTTCCGGTAGAAGTGGAACACGAAGAACACAAATATTACCAGAACCGGTATGACGATTATGGTGGCGGCCATTGCGGCCCGGAACGAGTGGTCCCAGAACTTGACCCAGCACAGTATGGCCACCTCGACCAGGAACAGGAACAGTCCGAGCACAGTGGAGAACGCCCAGGCCAGCTCGACGAAGCCGCGCATGCGCTCGTGCGGCGACTCCTGGATCAGCTTGGTGCTCTGTAGCTTGCTGATGGCGTCCACGTTGGGCAACAGGTACGTGCTGATCATCAACGCGAATATGTGCACGGCCACCAGCACGGTGGTGCACACCGCGAACATGATGAACAGCCATTCAGGTACCATAGTTGGCTCGTTGATCTGCAGCTCCACCATCGCCACCTGTAGCGCGCAACGAAAGGATAATATAGGTACGTACATTATAAAATATTCGGTGCTCGATGGAGAAAAATTAAGCGTAGAGGATCCAAGTGCAGAATCATTTCACATTTGATACACACCCATGGGTGAGGGTGGTCACCGATAGGCATTACTACCTAGTATGTTATATTATTTTATAAAGAAAAAATAATAATAAAAATATCATTTTTTCATGGCACAACGTTGTCGTTTGTACAAATTAGTAATTACAACCACAGGGGATATGAATCCTAATCGTAAGAAATTACAGTATTTGGTATTTTCCCATCAAAATGTCAATAATATAAGAAATGTTTGAAAGAATTGTATTCCTAAAATTAAAACAACAAATAAAAATGTCCTTACGTATATTTAAATCGTATTAGGTAGGTACTGAGTTATTATAACTGCTATAATACTGATATAAGCTATATAGACTATTATAATTTATAAAAACTGACTATTCGGGCTTGGTAATGATTAAAAAATTGTAGGATATACTACATATTTTTTTCAACCATCATTATTCTCGCCCCGCAGTGAATTTATTCAAATGTTGATGTTTGGAAATTTTAAACACGCGTATAAATAACATACCTATTTTTATTATTTTTATAGCATTTAACTGTTTGAGGATTTCCTATTATAGTATGATACTCTACTCAATATTTATATGTGGTCATGTGAGTAAATACAAATTACAAACTATTGTTTTTCAAGGAAAACTATCCTATTATTTAACTGCAAATCGCTGGTTGTTTATTTTTAACATTTTAACTAACTGAACAGGGTATTAGATAAAAAGGTGATAATGGTTATAAGTTGCGATGGATCAGATTAGAGCTCGTCTATAATTTTTGCATCATTTATTCAAAATTTATTTTTATTAATGTTATTATTATCATATAAATATTACTGGCTTATATTATATAGGTTTCTTGTACAAATATTCTTTTTTATTAGACGTTATGATATTATTTTATTTAGTACGTACAATTTATAAAAACTCGATGCATTTTTTTAAAAAATATTTATCGAAATCGAAATTATTTGTTCAAAACAATTTTTTTTTTTAATGCACCTGCTTAACAGTTTGCTGTAAAGACCTCACAAAATAAAGTAGTGATCCGATGATTTAAACAAACCAAAACCTTTTAAATTATACAAAACCTATTTTTTCTTTATCATCGGTTTAACACGTGTGTTCGGAAAGTACACGAACAGACACGCGAAGGCAAACATAATAATGAAAATATTAAAACCGAACTACGGTCAAAACGATGAACCTCGTCCGATTGTCAGAGAAAAATGATTGTTTCACTCCATAAGTATAACAAATATAAATATGTCATATAAAATGTGTTGTTTTTAAATTATTATTCAACCCACATTTATCCGACAACACTTGGCGCACCTACGCATGTACCTGCGTACCTAAACGAGTTGTTTGTGTATTTGTTTTAAACCCATAATTATTTTGTTTATTCCATTCGAGTTTATATAATATTATCATAGCGGATGCAGCAGTGTTCGAGGGTTGAAAACATATTATTATATTGTGCGTTTGTTCGTATATAATGAAAAATAAAACGAAACGAAACTTCACATTCATGACTAAATGAGCATTTTGTTAAACAATAGGAATGATATACGAATGAGGGTGTATTCCACATTTACTCGAGTATCATTAAATGAGACGCAAATGAACTCGAGCAGTGCGTGTTGGTTGGCATACGTATCAGGCAATACGTCCACTTGCAGCAATACATTACGGATAGATAAGTACACATTTACAATATTATGTGGGTACGTACGTACTTTTCTAGTTTAGGGAGTTCTGGTAAAAAAAATTTAATTTAATAGAAAATATTATAAAGGAGTACAATATGTTGAATGTTACCGTTTTTAAGTTTGTTGTTGTTATTTTTGTTTTTTATTCAAAGAACTATATTATTACCTATTAATTACACTACTGACATACGGGTGTGATCCATTTAATGGAATTTTACACATTTCCGACGTCGGTTTTAGTTGCTTTTCAACAAAATAATGTTCTTATAGTTTTAACTTGTAAGTGTTTGTACACACTTAATTATTTACAACGAAATCTAATTATTTGTTAAAATATCGTGTTACCTAGAAATTTAACAGTAAATCAAAAATATACAAAAATCAGTTTACTAATATGCGTTAAAATTGACTTATTTTGTGTTTTACATAAATAACGTAATATGAATGAAAAATTGTAGAAAAAATAATGTAGATGCATTATGCACTGATAAAAATTACTAAAATTTACTCGCATTCATTCGATGTCTTCATTCAAGATCATTTAAGTTTTTTATTGTTTTTTATTATATTATATACATATAAATTAATTTTAACTTTTAATACAAGTTAATATACATACAAAAAATGCTGTCAGGTACTCATAAGTAGGTATTTGCTCCGCCATACAGTATTTGTGTCAAGTGTACCTATCGTCATTGAGTAAGTCTGCAGTGTAATGGGTGTATTGAATTTGAATTAAATTATAAATCAATGAATACTATGGAAAACGATTCTGAGTGAACTAGTGAAGATGATATAACTTTTTAGTGACCAAGGTTACCTACCAAATAATTATTTTAATAACAATATTAAAAAATGTTCGTTTTTATTTTTTCGTAATTCCTAATTATTTTCAAAATGTTCACATTTAAGTTTTATATTATATTATATATTATATCTATAATAAACCTATAATTTTATTATTATGTGCTTGGGAACAAATAATATGAGCTAGGGATCACTCAATTTTATGAATGCTTAATTTATCGAGCGCTCATCTCTATATACGATATAATGCTCGTACAATACTTTTTATTTGCCAGAATATTATAGAATTTTCTATGATATGAAAAATTAACGTCCTACCGGTAGTAATGATATTTTATGTTCATGGGTAACGAAAGTATTAAGCAAGTGTTGTAAAAAATGTAAACAAGTCAACAATGCCGATAAACAATTCTATAAACCATGATTACCATAGCAAATCCGGATAAGAGTTCAGATGTGGTAGCTGTAGCTTTGAGTTTTGCTCTGCTCATGTGCAACCTCCTCCACGTTAGACCATCACTGTCTTCGTATGGTTCTCCGTTTGAATTTTTTGGTCCCCCATTATTGCCCTGCGAAAAAGTAACAAATACATTACAAGTAAGACGACGCCGCTATGATTAGATAAGTTATATCAATAGTATAGTTTTTATTATTAAAGCTGAAAAAAAATATATCAATAATTAATGAGAATGCAGTAGAATAGTATTGGGTATATGGATATCAATAATGATTAGTTTTTTTAATATTATTACTCAATTATCATTAGTGCTTGGAATTTATTTCGTAATTGTACCGCTCAAAACAAATCAATAAAATTATTTCATTTACGCTGTAAAAATAAAACAATATCCTTACGGCTTACATATAAGGGGATTCACTGAGCATATCACCCCCTTTTCATCTTCAAAAATTTAGTTATTCAAAATCTTTTTCGTAGGATTATAAATCTACTTGGGAACCATATTTTAAAACTCTTGAGATTCTTTTGTACTACTTAACGAGTGTCATGTGGAGATACAATCTTCTGTTTTTCAAATGAGAAACTCTCTTTTCTACTGTAAATTATTTATCGGATAATTTTTCTTAAAATGTTGTCGTACCTATCAACAGATAGCAAACTTTCAACGAGTCATTTTTGAAGTAAATAACTTTGTGTACTTAAGATAATAGTTCCATGATTAATGGGTTTGATAGATATGGCGGATGCCATTGTGATTTGAACATTTTAGTAATTAATATTAATCTATTGTGATTTGTAAAAATGGCCATATTATAATAAATACTAGATCTAATAAGTAATATTAGGTACATATATTTTATATTTTTGTAAAACCACTTTTAAAGATAAAAGTATAAACATTATAATAACTGAGAAAATACTCGTTTAAATTTTGAATTGGGTACATCAAAATGTTCAATAAAATTATCCCCTAATTAATTTATAGCGAAAAAGAGGGTTCTCATTTGAAAAATAGACGTTTGTAACGCCACAGAACACTTCTTAAGAAATACAAGCAAATTCAAGAATTGGAAAAAATAGTCTGAGAATATTTAAAATTCCATAAGTCATAATTTGAATAAATAAATCGAATTTTATTTGGTTCACAATCGGTTTTGTATTGGTGGTATGTAAAAAGGACCTCAATATTTTTAGTATGCAATCGTATTGTGTTTTCCACGTAAAAAAGTAAAAAATATACAATTGTGCCGTATCTTAATTTTCAAATGTATAGACAATTAATTTAACATAAGTAATAAGTATATACTATATCCTTACTCCTTAGTTAAATTATTAGTGATTTTACATAATATATTTTACTTGGAATTACAATTAAACTTCTTCAAAAATGATATTAGTTTTCTGTCGTGTATTAATCACTAATCAGTTGCTTTTACTAGGTAACACAACATTAATTGTACCTATACATTATATATCCTGGGATGTATATTATGTTTTTAGTAAAAGCTCGAGTAAAATTATGTTTTTAGCTTTTACTGAGTTCAAAATATAGTATATTCTAGAATTAATTAGGTAATCTAGGTTTTAATAGTAACTTATATATATCCCCTAGACCAGAGATACAATGTAATGGATAACCCGGAGAACATCGTTTTTCCAATAACGCACCTTCTCATGCAGCGATGTTGGAATTATTGAAAAAAGCCGAATGGCGTTAGCTTTTATAAATAAATAAAGGATAAACATGCACGCGTTGACCCCTTTCCACTTCCCCCCATCCGTTTGTTGTCCAATTCTCTCCAAACCTTTGTCGATGTTTTGCGAATAATTAACAACATGTCACTATAATATGATGTTAATGTATTTATGTGAATACCTTATTATAAAAATTCTTACCCTATTGTGTTTGAACGAATTTTGTTGCCACATATTATTGTTGTTTTCTATCATCATTTTGCAGTTGTTAACCACATGCTGACAACAGCACGTGTTTTGAGTGGCCAACGAAAACTGCGAGCCACCTAATGGGCTGCAAGTGCCTGTCAGATAAAAAAAAATTCAATCAATCGATTTTAAATGGACGAGCGCTCTCGACTTCTGAGCTATTATTTTACATTAAAAAATAATAACAACGTCATCGTGTACTAATAATATGATTCTTTTTTTTTTTTACTGAAAAGTTCATTATTTATTTAATTCTAGAAAAGTAATTTGTTCTATTGAGCTCTTCGGCGAACACGGTGTGCTGGTATGAAAGTGAGCAAGTTTTTAATTTACACTCAATCTAAACCATACGTGGGCACGTGACAGTCTGAAGTATAACAAGTGACAATAATAATAGTGCTCACAACCAACGACGATACAATAAACTTTGGTCTTTGATTAATTTATTTTTAACTTATATAACAAGAATTTCATAGAAATGAGCATGAAAGAAAATTGCATGTGATTGTAAATATAACATTAAACTTAATAATAATTTTTATAGTATTGTAAATAATATTTAAATTCAGTATAATAAAACATAATATTATAATATGTGCACAAATGCACAATTCATTTTTATTAATTTAGGTACAATAGGTACCTATGGTCTGTAATTGATTCAATTTACTATTGAGAAAATAAAACCATTCCCATCGACCATCGAAATTCAATTCATAAAATATATTGAATTTTTATAACTGAATAGGTAATATTTTGCTCGACTTTTGCACAATATAATATTATAATTATATACTAGGTCAATTCTGCTATTTTTAATTTCAATATATTTATAGTTTTTGTTAATGGGACACCAAATATATTATTATAATAATAATATGGTTATCCTATATTTATGTTATAACTTAAGAGGACGCCACACCCGGTGTTGTAATATTACAGAGTAGGGGGGAGGATTTGGGTATCATATCCCCATGACTTTTTTTTAAACTGGCAAACCATATTTAAGTTCTTATTTAACAACAAATAATATTATTTATAGGTACCAACTAATTAAGTATATTTTATAGAAACAACACATAAAAACCCGAATCCCCTGTGGTAGCTGTACTGAGTGTACATAACTAAGATATAATATTATTTCATAATAAAGTATAAACACTAACCAGTAACCACTAATGCAATATTGCACAAATATAATATTATTGAAATAGGTACGGCATAACAACGGAAAAGCTCACAGGTGATTTTGGGAATTTTTAGGAAACCTATATGTATATTTCAAAGAGTTAATACAATCAGAATTTCTTATTTTGTCAGTGGGACTTGGTTTCAAAGTTGTAACCTTTTGAAATTTGTAATTTTGAGTAAGTATTTAACATCTACGTTTATTATTCCATGAATCTACTAAGAAAAAGTAAATTTCAAAGCTTTATTAAATAGTATTTAATTATTTATTTTAATATGTATTATGTACATACCAACTTAAATTGTACACATTACAGATGACAATGGTTGGACTGAGAGGTTTTTATGATATAAACCAAAATTTTTTTTTGTAGATGTGGGTAAACGTTTTAATCACCTCCCTCCACAAGCATGACCAAATTACTCTACTAGCAACACCCCCGAGTGTATTGTCTCCGCCTTACAAACGTACAAAATAGCAATTTTGTGTTCTGCAGTTCCGATTTAGTATGGGAACCTTTAACGATAGAGCGAACTGATCTATTATCAAACTCAAAGGTAATGTTTAAATGAATTACGGCCGTAATATATTAACTTATTAATGTAATATTTTAAGTTTTCTTAACTCATTTGATAATTAAAATACC
>NC_042496.1:33142724-33149362 GCF_005508785.2 Acyrthosiphon pisum
GTGAAAACTTCGTTTCTTAGTTATGACTAGCTTTTTCGGTTCTTTCCCTCGCTAAACAGTTTTTGCTATGTTGTAAATTTGTAAGACAGAGACAACACGTCTTCTTAAGAGGATGTGCTGCACTGTTTGTTTTATCAGCCTGAACCACGCGCAACTCATTCTCGCAAAATAATATTTTTTTTCACGGTTTTGAGAAATCTTAGAGTAAAACCACACATTAAAATAATTATAGAGAATAATATTTTTGAAGATGTGACATATCAATTTGTTTAAATATTGTTTCAAAACAATTTAATACACATATAAATTTACAAATTGTTTTTTATTTTGCTTATTGTTTTTCAAATATAAAGTCAAATGTCAAATAATAATAAAATATTAAAATTATAATACGTCAAACCATCAAAAATATTATCCCCTATAATTTTTCTAATATAATTCATCGTGAAAATGATTTTATATGAATGTGGTTTATCTATATTGCTCGTTGGTCTGAAAGGGAAAAATACTATTGCGCTGACATACTCTACATTAAGCATTACTATTTAAACTTGAATATTAATTTATTATCCTATACATCTATCGCGCATATATTTCAGTTTTATTAAAAAATAATAATACCTACCTATAGGTAAACCTATATAATAAATAATAATTCAAGTCATTAAATAATTTAAAAATATTTACTTATACTTAATTCGGTATAATATTAATTATTAATAGTTTGAACATTACTTGAAATATTATGAATCGTAAATAGCTAATAAATGATGAAAATTAAACATGTTGTACCGCAGCTATAATAAAAATATAGGTACCAACTGAATTTGAATCAATAGTGTTGTAAATGTTGACGGATGTAAGTATAATATAGTTTCATTGTATGGAATAATGTAAATAACACTTAAAATATGTTCCTACTATCAGTACCTACTCTATATGGCTAATGGCTATAGTATACCAAGTAATAACCATGTATAATTTATAAACATAAACGATTACACATTTAAATGCGTGTATCAGGTATATATAGTCATTATTATATTTTAAGCTTAATACTGTATAAAAAAAACTCGGATACGGAATTTTAAAAACGCATTTAACGTCACTCACCTGTCCACAGCGAAGGAGATCCTTTTGGGTAGCTGCTAATAGTCGGCGACCTCTCTCTTCCGAGACTATGGTCACTTCCCGAAGACGAATACAACACCACACCTGGTTGATTTTGCTGTCGATTTTTAGACGACTGACCAGGGATCTCCTAAACAATAAAAATAAAAATATGAGCACGATAAAATTGCACGTGTTTCAAAATATTCAAGCGGTTATTATAACGGAAGACGTGACATTTACCAAACACAACGACCCGGGCATGTTTTTGGCTTATTCGTTAATTTATATTTATATATTACGATTAATATAAAATCTCTTTCCACCACATCGTAGTGATAATATGAAATCGACCGACTAATGCTCAGCAGCGGTAAGACGAGAGACGCGTATAATACGCGTGTTTATATTCCTGCGCAAAGATCGCAAAGAAAATGAACCTCTCGCGGTCCGACTCGCGTGCAGCTGCAGCAGTTCATGTATATCGTAGTTCTTGGGTTTGACGATGGGTAGGTATAGGTACCTATACTGTACTCTCTGGTCACACGTATCGTCATAATATAGGACAACGTCGTTACCAGGACTTCCTGAATCGTAAAACGCTCGGAAACGCTTCGTATATAATATCGGTGTAAGATGTCCCCATGTGTACCTACATAATGTTTTTTATAATAATTAATACTAAACACATATAGGTATTATAAATGTGACCGTGAGCGGTGTGATGAAATGAGATTTGAACGGAAATTCGAATATCATCGCGACTAGTTCTCCTCGGTTCAACGTTCGTCGCCGACGAAAATTGGATTCCGTCCATAGAATAATTATGCTCCTCTTACAATCAGTATATGTATATGTACTCGAAAATAACATAGGTATTTAATATATTAACGTTATTAAAATAAAAAAAAATGTTTATATCTGTATAATATTATTAACGAAGTTTTAACATCGCGACGGTGGTGTTATTAACAATAATTCATATTATTGTATAAGTATATTATGCTCACCGGTCATCGTGATAATACTACTACATATTATTATCCTTTATTACTGTAACCAAAGGAAGCGCAGAGGAGGAAGAAGAAGAGAAGGACGACCTTGTTATTGAACTGCCTAACTGAAATTAAATATGTTGGATATTTTATTCAATTTTTTAAATTTTTATTGACCTAACCTGTGCCGGGATCAAAGACAAAGATATTTTACGACGTCGTTTCAAAACATGTAACACCGATGGAACAGTCATCTTTTTGCTGGACATCCACGCTATTTCTCACCACAAAAACGTTACAACACCTGTATAGTCCACACGTTTTAATGTGTTTTTATAACACTTCATAATAAAATAAAGGTTACCTGTCTACCAATATATCATAGGTAGGTACTAGGTATACTACACAACGAACTACGGTGCAATATAATATTATTATTATTTATTCAATAGTACCTATTTCCGGTATATACATTTTATTATAATCATCGTCCATGGATATCGATTGTAGCGTTATTAATGATGATGGAAAACATTTAAACAGTAAAGTATATGTAACTACTATATTATTATATTATAGGTACTTGAGTATTCAGAGTACTCCCTACTGGCTTACGATTCGATAAAACAGCGTATAAGGCTGCAATAGCAAACGAAATGTACTTTTTTCAGAATAATATATTATTGTTGTTTACCACAAACAGCATGCAAAAGGTTAGTTCAAAATCAAATCAATAAAAAAAAAAAAACGTTAAATGAGAAAATATAGTCTGTGTCAACACTGCCGTGATCCGCATCAATATGTAACAGGTTACCTATGTCATATTTTGTTGAATTGTGAATATCGTTTGAATATAAATGGCATTTATTACTCTGCGAGAGTCAAAAAACATAATATTAATTTAAAATAGGTGGGTAAGTGGATGTTGATTAAATTTTAATTCAATGATATAATATCATTGTATACGAAAAACGATTCTGAGCGGTGATGGTTTGTCAGTGTGGATATTTGTCAAAAATAATTCATAGTTTTTTATAATTTGTTCTGTACAAACAAGTTCATTTATTATTATTAATAATAAATAATTGTCTCTATATTTTAAAGCAATGGATAGTGCCGACTGCCGGTCATTGATGTTGTTTACGGATAGAACGTAGGAAATCCACAATAAATTTTCAAGCTAGAGGGAATCATGTGTTTGTCGAGGCGGAAAATTATAATGGCCGATAAAAATATACATTATCGTCAATTAGAAAAGTGGAGTTTTACGACGTAGATACTTATGTCGAATTTTTGTCAACACTTTGAACACATAATTACAAACTTAATTGGAAAATTGCGACACCTAAAAACAATAAAACTAGGAATCACTAAATAAAGTAGTAAATGATAATAGATTTTCGTTAACAGTAAACATTTCATATCTTTGAAAAGTTTATAAGATTAAAATGATCATAAATATACCTAATGAAAAAAAAAACAAAATAATCGAAATATTAGTAAAACAATGAACTTTACAGTACCTACACCCAATTATTGTAAAATATTGATAAACAACTTCACGGTTTATATTAAAAGTTGGCGTACCTATATTTATTATTTATTCAAAGGATAACGACTTAAGGTTGATTATTTACAAATAATTGAGTACCTACCTAAATAAGGTATATTATTATATATTATGTAAAACATCACTGAATCGTGTTTAACACAAACAATAACTGCAAAGCTGCATCAGGGCACACATAATTATTCAGTGAGCATGCTCAACACTTCTTTTTCCTTTAACAATATGCATTTTTTCTAATTTGGATTTCTGTAATTATATTAAGTATAATACTTCGATGGCTAAATTTTTTTTTAAAAGTTTAGATTATTGTTTACCGTTTAAGAAGTACGTACTGCACGGCTAAGCCGATACATACTTATTTTTTTTATGAGAAACACGTATGTAAACCAACCACCGAAAAGTAAACCGCGGTGCACATGTTTTTATTCGAGCAGTTTGTTGCATATAAATCAAAATTCTAACAAATAACTTCCGAGTTATTATAAGATGTATAATATACTATATTACGATAGTTAGACCATATAATGAGGAGAGAGGAGAATGAAACAGCACGAATAGCATTGGAATGGAAACGATGTGATTCCTTGCAATCTTTCGGAAAGTTCAACTATTCGTCCAAGAATAAAATTATAAAAATAAAATTAATAAAAATTAATAAAAAGCCCGCCAAGCACACATTTCTAATTAAATGTATTTATATAATTATAATTCAAAGCAATTTTGTTCATTTAATTGTTGAGAACTAAAAAAAAGGTCAGTGTGCCGTGAAAATTTTTTGAGGAGCACGCACAGTGTGCCGAGTTCAATAAAAGTTTGAAAAATACTGGTCTAGAATCTAATTAAAAATGTTAACGGGATACTATTTATTCAAAACAGTCGCCTTAGTTAATATTATCATAGTTGGATATAATTAGAGTTTTAAAAAAAATCATATAGGACATTCACTACATTGTTTAAAATTAGAAATGCCTAATAAATGTTCTAAGCATACCTAATTGCGTAAACTCGTTCAGTCAATACCTAAAAGAAACCAAAGAAACAAAAGAAAACTGAATAACAATTAATGTTTAGTCATTTCATATGAATTTAAACAAACTTTTTGATATTTCTGTTGTTGAAATATGTTGTTATTCACAAAAAAATAAAAATAAAACTATCTGATTATTTATAATGGCCAGACGAGGAACCCTAGCGCTTGTGCTTTAGAAAGCTTAAACTAAGTGGTTGAACTGTAAAGTAATTTTATCTACTCTCTATCTCTCTCTATCTATCTTTGGCAGTCGATTTCGGAAGTCACGTGGTGATATCCCAATCGTTATAACGGTCTGAGAACTATATATGTGTATATATATATGTATTATATGCACACACCCGTCGCTTAATGAACACGACTACTATTCGTTCTTACGGCAGGAAGTTGCCACCACGGTAACCGTTTAAGCGAATTTCCAACGTTCGTTTGTTGATCTAAAACTAATTCACTTTCACTAGGCGGCTAAATAGGTAGCTCGTCAAGAACGCGTGTCTTTCAATACACTGCATTATAATATTATAAAGGCTGACCTGAAATCATGTGTATACGTGTCTATTACGCGTATAGACCCTAGGAATGAAAAAAAATTGGTTTGTGTGTAGGTTGGGGGGGGGGGGGGTGTTGTACACCGATCGTTGTTTTGAAAAAATTGGTAGACAAATAGATCATAATATATACATATACAAAATATTATTGGTAGCTTCTATTATTATATACCATTGACCAATATGTGTTTAATCACTTAAACCTTTTTCATATAAATTAACTGAAATATAGAAAGGTGTATATTTAAAAATTATAAATATAGTTTATTCATCACCCCAAGGCTCATATGCATAACCTCGCATATCTACAATTCCCTAATCAGTTAACCGATAATGATAAAGGCTACACTGCCTGCACTAGAATAGATCGAGAAGCTCTAATTAAAATACACTTGAGCAAGCAGTAGGTATAGAACTGCAGTTGCAATAGTTATTGTAATTTGTATAATTATTTATTTAGTAATATTATTTATAATAGTATATTCAGTGAGAGTGGATACAACGCAATACACTCATTATTCAAAAAAAAAACCCATGTTTGGAAATATTTATGTATATATTAGATTCTGAGTGGAACGATGAATGTATTGATTTTACAATGATGTGTGTTTTTTTTTTATTTTTTTTATTTTTGTGTCTGTCATCACCTTTTAGGACAGTAAAAGTGCTTGGATTTTCTTCAACAGTACCTTTTCTGATAGGAAAGTGAATCTAGTTGGTACTTTGGGGGGTTAAAAGTAGTTTCCAATAGTTTTCAAAAGCGCCGTGAAAAATAAAAGAAAAATTAAGGGAAAACGGGAATTTTTACGCAAAATCTGTTTTCGAAAAAATCGATTTTGGTTTTTGGTGTAACTTTAAAACAAATGACCGTAGATACATGAAATTTTCAATGGTTGTTTATATTTCCATTTTCTATACACGATAACATTTTCAAAATATTTTGATTTATTTTGAACTGTTTAGAGACATTTTCATTTTCCATTTTTTTTAGTTTTTTTTCAATTTTTCGATTTTAGATTTTAGATTCTGAGTGGAACGATGAATGTATTGATTTTACAATGATGTGTGTTTTTTTTATTTTTTTATTTTTTTTATTTTTTTTTTTATTTTTTATTTTTTATTTTTTTTGTCTGTGTACACGATAAGTAGTCGAAATAATGCTACGATTTTCAACTTCAGTATCTTGTTCGATCAGAAAGTGAATATCGTTGGTGCATTGGGGAGGTCAAAATTTAAATTTCCCAGTGGTTTTCAAAAGCGCCGGGGAAAAACAAAAGAAAAATTAAGGAAAAACGGGAATTTTTACGCAAAATCTGTTTTCGAGAAAATCGATTTTGGTTTTTGGTGTAACTTTAAAAAAAAGACCGTGAATACATGCAATTTTG